>NW_008795695.1:17961063-18023499 GCF_000699145.1 Aptenodytes forsteri | reverse complement strand
GACTATTAGTTTGCTTCAAGCATAACATAAGGAACGTTTCAGTAAAGAGTTTTATGAGCAGAACCGCCCCTTTCCAAGGGGCCACCATCTCCCACTTTTTCAGGTTGGACAGAAGGGTACAGGTTTTTGGAAATCAAATTTGGGAAATGGCCTTTTTGTGAGAGTTCAACACCACCCTAGTTTCCTCCACAGAGGATTCTTTATCCCATTGCAAATGCAGGACACTGCTTACAACAACTAACAACCACCGATCTTAACCGTTTAGTTTCAGAAACTTCTTGGTACAGTTGAGCTGCCCGATGCAGAGACCAGAGCAGAGAGCAAGGACTTGAGGTCTCCTTCAGGGAATGCAAAGAGAAGGAGGGGGCAAGAGAAAAGTAATGCAGTGTACATCTCTGGGGGCAGGTGGGGAAGAGGTGCAAGAGACGAAACAAGTGTGTACAGCTCTGAGCTGCACAGAAAGAGCCGGGCAGACAGAGGCTCCCGCTGGCGGAACTGCGCTTCTGGGTGTCGCATCAGTCTCGGCCCACATGATGCAGACAGCGCCTGACGGTGCCTCTCCACGAGAGGCTGCAGATTTTAAACTACTCATATGTTAATTTAAGACCAAAGTCAGCTCTGCGTCCCTCCATCTGAGCGACGAGGTGTGGAAGTATTGTGCTACCATCTCTTTTCAGTGACCAGGTGTCGTGGTTTAACCTCAGCCGGCAACTAAGCACCACACAGCCGCTCGCTCACTCCCCCCTTTTTTTTTGGAGAGAATCGGAAGGGTAAAAGTGAGAAAACTCATGGGTTGAGATAAAGACAGTTTAAGTAAAGCAGAAGCCATACACATGAGCAAAGCAAAACAAGGAATTCATTCACTACTTCCCATTGGCAGGCAGGTGTTCAGCCATCTCCAGGAAAGGAGGGCTCCATCATGTGTAATGGGTACTTGGGAAAACAAACGTCCCCCCACCTCCTTCTTCCCCCAGCTTTATATGCTGAGCATGACGTCATATGGTGTGGAATATCCCTTTGGTCAGTTGGGGTCAGCTGTCCCGGCCGTGTCCCCTCCCAACTTCTTGTGCACCCCCAGCCTACTGGCTGGTGGGGTGGGGTGAGAAACAGAAAAGGCCTTGACTCTGTGTCAACACTGCTCAGCAGTAACTAAAACATCCCTGTATTATCAACACTGTTTTGGTCAAAAATCCAACACACAGCCCCATACTAGCTACTCTGAAGAAAATTAACTCTATCCCAGCCAAAATCAGCACACCAGGTGGTAGCTTAAAGCACCACTGACCAGGGCGCAGTGAGGGCCAGCAGCAGGACAGGGTCCTCCCCCAGCGGCCCCATCCCCCTGTGCCCGTAGGTGGTGAGCAGAGCCGGGCTGAGGCGGTGACCGGGGCCTGCGACAGACCCAGGACCACTGGGCACAGCTGTGGGGATGGGGTGGCTGTGAGTCTGGCACAGGTGTCCCACTGACAGGCCCAGGGCCCAGGGTGAGTCCTGGGGCTTCCCTGGGCACTGCTCCCAGTCTGGGGCACAGGCTTCCCGATGCTCTTCCTCCCTGCCCTGCGGCTTTCCTTACCGCCAGGCCCCAGCCCATGGCACTCCTGTCTTGGAGCTGACCCTGAGCAGGGGCTGCTGAGCCCCGGGGCACCCCGGCCCTGGCATGATTTCCCACCTCTTCAAAAAAGTGTACAGGTTTCGTTAACACACCGGTGATTTTGATCGCCATGTACTTCAGCTGGCCTGATCGCCTCTACAGATGGGTGAGAGGTGTATGAAAGCAGCTAATCCATAGTTAGCTGGGTGAGGAAAAAGCAAATAACTGAGGAAAGTTTTGTAAAAACGACTCTCAAGGTATTTACTGCTACACAATATTGACAAAGACCCACTGGGAAGCTAAATCTGCCAATCAAACTAATTGGATTTAGCAGCAAATGATGGATTGAAGATGTATGAAAATAACCATCAGTGTGACTGAAAAATGAAATGCCAAATAAATTTACAATAGCAGTCTTATCTAGTATATCAGCCTCCTGTCTGCCTAACCTGTGGCAGAGAGCATAAATCATAAATTTTGGGCTCTCCTGCCAAGACAGAAACATCAACCAGGTATAGTCTGTGGGTCCTGCTTTGAATAAATGTAACTTCTGACATAATTTTTGGTAAAAGCTGCAAAATTGTGTATGCCAGAATTAGGTTTGTAGCCAATACTTGTTCTTGTCATAGAACCAATATCACATAAAATTATGTTAAAGTGCTCTGTCAATCAAATAACCTGGTTTTGTAATATCTCAGAATTTTCTGCAGTTTCTGCTGCTCCTTCACCATGCTGTTGCATATTAAAGTGCTCAGAGCAAAGGAATATCTTAGTATCATTACGAAGATAATTTTATTTAAAAAATGGTAATTATCAATTTTAACGTGGCAACCATTACACATTTTTACGTTGAGTTTCTTGTAGAGATTCATTAGAGCGGCCCTAATTATTACACCCTCTTTTCATTTTCATTAGAAAATTGAAATGGGAGATAGATACAATTTTTTCTTTAAAAGAAAAACTGTAGTTCAACAGTTGTTGAAGAGTTAGTCTAAAACAACCCTTTCGGTTCATTCTCTTTGTACACAAGCCAGTAGGCTCTGATTCCTTAGTAACAGTTTTGGATCAGTATAGGTATCACAGATCATTTTTCCCGAGTTTCCAGCACAATGTTATTTTCAATGTGCCTTCAGTATTAAGACTTTTAGTTCCGATTTTTTCTATCAGCATTCTTTGATATTTTACAACAGGAGACAACAACTCTCAGAGTTTGACTTAATTAACCCAGTACAACTCAATAGTTCAAGCAAGAATTCCAGGTATATATTTGCTAGATCTGAAAGTCCCAGTTTCCAATAAGTTAATATTTCTTTTACTTTGTTTTTCAAGATCTTCTGTATTCCATTGCAAAAGAAAGTTCCCAAATGGCTGGCAGAACACTGAGCTGTTCACTGTTCTGTCATACCACAAAGTGTTTCAGAATAAAAATGCTGTTTCTTACCAGAGAAGCCTTAAAATTGACTTTCATAGTTCTGTTGAGAACCCAACATGTTCATTTTCACTAAAGTAAATAATTTTTTGAAATGGTTACATGCCCATTAGCAACTCAAGGTTGCAGAATGTTTTTATTACTGTTTTTTTTTATATTACCCTCTATAATATATTCAAGTAGTTATTGTTATGTATATGTGGCATATAAATTGTGTTTTCTCAGAGAAAAACAATCAAGAATCGTCTATACTATCATGTAGTCAGTATTATATGGATGCTATATAGCAGATATATACTATATATAGTATACGTATAGGTGCATACTGTATATATTATACTATATATAGCATGCATCTATATTATAGTATACATACTATAGTATGCATATAGTATGTATCTATACATATAGTATATTCTGTATACATAGTGTATATGTGTTACATATGTATAGTATATATACACTAGTGTGTTATTTAGTACATACACGTTATTTAGTATATACATCATATATATACTGTATGCATTTATACACATTCTACTTGAATAACCATTTGTTTCCTTCTTTCCTGAGACTAGGAAGAGATAGAAGCAACCAAACTCAACCAAACCGAACCAACAGCAAAAACGGCAGCAGTAAACCCTATCTACTGTCAAGAGCTACCGAGTAACTCCAGTTTGGGATTTCGTGTGCGGCTTTGCACTTACAAAGCAACAGCACTGTAAATGATGACATTGTGAAGGAGGTCATAGATTTAGTGAAACACTGATTATAACGTGTACATAGTATTTGAACATTGCGATGTATATGGTATTTACTGACCATATCACCAATCGACAGCAAATTAAATGCTAGGAGGAAGAGAAAAACATTCAAGACACTGCTCTAGAATTTAGTTCCTTATGGTGCCTGTATCAAATCTAATGGCACTCTGATGGCACCAGAACAGTAAGCTGTGATTGCCTGCGTCAGACCTACAGTTCTCTTAATGGATATGAAAGCAGCAATGACAGTAATGAATGCTTCAAGAAAATAATTCTAGCCCATAGGTTAGGCTGTCACCAGAATTACTGCCAGGTCAGCTGCTGCTGTGTAAGGTGTCGAGATAGCCAAACATCAGAGGCAGCCAAAAAGAAGCAGCTATTCTTGCACTTGTCTCTGCTCTTCTACTTCTCCACATGCTCTGAAAGAATTTAAGAACATGTTCTACCTGTCTTGGAATGAGGTCATCTAAATTTTTCTTGTCATGCATCAGACAATTTTTCCTCTACTTGAACGGTCAGATTTTGGAACCGCAATGAGATCAGAAAAAGAGACAGTAAATGACAGGCAAATGTGCTTTATATTTAGTGAGACAGATGGTCTCAATTACCCTATCTTGTTTCTTGAGCCCTGTATTCTCCACTTACCCTGTTAGATACTTTGTATATTTCTAATGAGAAAATTGGCTAGACTTTAATTTTTATTTTGAGGATTTTTTTCTGAAAGCTTTGTTTAATAGATGATTTTTATTTTGAGGATTTTTTTCTGAAAGCTTTGTTTTAATAGATGACTTTGTATGATTTTTATAGGAAGAAAGCCAATATGAAACAAAGGCATTTTCCCAGACAAGCAGGGGAAAATATGTCTGTGAAACAATCCAGTGTGCTACTGTTACTGAAGAAAGTTTAAACTTGAGTTAAAACAGATTCTTCTTATTCTATACTCAAACAGCTTGAGATTTTGACTAACACCTGAATGTAGCAGGGTTGGATCCTGGTAAGAAAATGAATTTTCCCTCTAGACATTTTAAAGTTCTGTAGCGATTGAGAAGCTCTAATTGATTACAGAACAATAGCTTCACTAATGGCTTCAGAAAAGGTATTTCCAGGCTTCATTTGTGTGTATGTGTCTGTGTTTTGTATAGCACTGCTTTTGCCAAAGCGTTTTGACTGAGTCTAGCCCACAAAGACTTACATTAGCATTGCATTTATTAGCATTAGGTTGTATGCCATTAATATAAAAGCTCAAAATAGTAGTACCAGTGCCTGGATATGACGCTGCTCTACTCCAGTAGAGTTAAATTAAAGCCAGTTGCGATTTGCAAGTACATACGTGGTATCACAGTTCTTCTGGTTCTAAATCATTTAACATTGCCTTATTTAGAAAAACAAAGCATTTTGTATATTCATTTAAATATAGAGTTATTACTATAGAATTATAATTTTCAAATAACAAGAAGAAATGTAATAGTACTTTCATGAGGTGATGTGGTTAGGGAAGTCTATCATCAGAAAATGTTATGCAAAAGTTATTAAAGACCTGTTTAAAACAAATTTATAGATCAACTTGCAAAAGAAACATATTTCTGACTGTGACTTCATTTTTGGCCTAATTTATTTTATTAGCTGAAAACTAATGTAATTTCTTGGCTACTACAATTTATTTCAATTGAATACAATGAAAGTAAATTACCATAAAACCGGCTTTGTTTTTTTTTCTGGTAATTTTTTATGGCTTATCACTCCTTTTTCTTCTTGTGTTTTTGTTTTCAGTCATGAACAATTATGCACCTAACCTCATCAAAGGGAACAGAAAGTAAGATATTTCTACTTGTTAATTTTACAACAGAAAAATCATACTAGTGGCATGAAAGGGATCTCTTACTGAATAAGTATTTCAGAAATCTTTAATGATAGAAACTCACACCAAATGTTCATAAAAATATTTGCAAGGTTCTATCGTTAATAATAACTTTTTTTTTTTTTTTAAAGTCTCTTCTGAAAGCCCCTATCTCTTTTCTTATTTATATCATTAGGGGTTGAATGCTGCTGTATTTCCCAGTGTGCCAGATGGTTGGAGAAATGAAGATACAATCACCTCTCCTGAAATTTGCATAAAAATGAATGTACAAACTGAGATCAAATTTAAATGAAAGGAGAAAACCTCACAATGACCTTGATGAACATAGAAGAAGGAGAGAGATGGTGAAAAGAAACAGCAAGTGATGTAAGGGGAAATGTAAAAGGTCTCCTACTGTTTAAATTATGACAATTCAAGAATTCTTCTATTTTTATTTGTGGTGGTGTGAAATTTGCTGTTGCTTGGGGAGGTACAGAACAGAGCCTGAGATGCGACTATGGGCTTATTCCTGAGATACAGCCCTTCAGTTAAAAAATTAAGGAAGTGGGTATTCTGTTTCTTTTGCTTCCATTTGTTATTAAGCTATGGTTCTGACCTTCCCCAAATTTATTGTAATACGTGTTTCACAGAACTTGTCTTCATTTTGAATTAATTGCATAGAGTAATTTGGAAGGACATAAGGCAGCTAACCGCAGCGCTGCTCTATTATAGTTTAGTAAAATTCAATATTTAATAGCTTCTGCCTTTTCAGAAGTTTTCTTCAGAGGATGAAGATGAGAGCTCAGGGAATCAAATAGAATATAGAAGCACCCGGCTTCAAGCCACAGTGAGAAAAATCCACTAACTATAATTACTAGTAGTCATTATTGCTGAGCACTTGAGGACTCTTCATGAGATGATCAAAATAATAACTAAAGGCCAAATCTGAATGAATACTTATTATTACTGCTGTTATTACATAATTAAACACAGAAAGTATGGCTGGTTGTGTACAACTCAAAGACAATATTTTAGTCTAGAAAACGTACTTCGAAGCCAACTAACTTTTTTCAATTCTTTGCATTTTATTGATGTTCAAACATAGCACAGCTATTCATATCTCAAGGTTGGTTGTCTCAATCGAGAGGACCAGGACTCCTTACGGATCTGATAGGTATTTCCTTGTGGCATCTAAAACCTGAATCTAAAGCAGATCTCAGCTTAACCAATTTTTCTTAAAGAAAAATCCCTTCTGCCTTTCACCCCACTATTAGATGAGGTTCTTAAGGGGCTGCAGAGATATATGGTGAAGGTAGTACGCTAAAGGTTGTATTGCTTCTGCTGTGCTGTATTTTGCACATGGATAAAATGAGAAGGCTGCAGCTTCCAGTCAATCAATGTTTGATGTAATAGCAACACTTTAAAAAGTTCAGTTTAACAGTTGCAAACTTTCACTTGAAATATGGCAGTTTTGTGCCACCTTGTAGAAAGTTCATAGGAACTGTTGAAGACAACTGCCTTCAGAAAATTACCGGTATGTAATTTTAAAGCCTCAGCTCCATTTGACAGTTCCATACTTCAGGACTCAACTTCCCCCCACCCCCCCCGTAGACAGCACACTGTCTGTGAATTCACCAGTTCTGGACCTGACACTTATTCATTGCATTGCTTTTCTTCAATTATGAATTTGCCAGTTGCTCACGCTCAGCCTTGGAAATGGGAGACATTGTGTGAGAGCAAATAAATGTAAGCTAGGAAATGAAGGTTATCTTTTATGGCTTTTAAAATACATGTAATGGAATCTTTATCTTCCCGCTGGACAGCCAACATCTCATTTGGAGCAAAAAACTCCTCCAAATGCTACATTTCCCATTTGAAGCATCATCGAAGGGAAGCAGAAATGGGACATAACAGTTACCTCATCAGTGGCTCATCAGGTCTAAATCTGACTCTCAGAGAGGCCACTATATATATTTCAGAAGAATGGCAAATGGCAAGAGCGGCAAAGGGAACTATTATTAATGTACTTGTAGTTCTTCTTTATCCTTTTCTGAGGCTGGTTTGTGCCCACAAGCATGATGTGTATTTTTTTCAAATTTAAGGTTGTTGACTAATAAAAGGGATTATTGCTAGTAAAATAAATGTCTAATACATGTTTCTCATATGGGCAAACCACATAATCTATAATATTTTGTAAGACATAATATACTAGAGGATTACTTTTTATTATTTCTATTAGTATTGTCTTCAGTCTCATTAAATCTTCCTTACCTTTTCTCCTTAGAAAGCAAAAAGTAAGTACAATAAGATGAACATTAAGAAGCTTCAGTTGCTAATGACCATAATATATTCTGATCAGCATCTCCAGGAACACATCTATCCAACTTTGAGATGCTGAAGAAAGTCAGTTCTCCCGGGGACTCTCTAAGCTGAAAGGGAAAAAGTAATGGAATTTGAGGAGAAGTCTGTCATGAGGATTACCAACCTGGTAACTGCTATGCAGGGTACGCCTAATTGAAAAATAAACAATATACCTGCAAAATAAGAAAGGAAAATTTCCAAAGCATAATCATGTATAGTCTTCACTCAACCTTTCTACCCTGCTCACCTGTTAGAATTACCTCATGGTTTTCTTGTCAATGATCTCTGTGTCAGTTGCTAAAACATGAAGGAGCTGTAACTTATTCAAGAACTCATATTATTTGTGTTTTTAACCAAATCTGTTTTCTCACCTCTCTGGTAGCAGTTTCACAGGCCAGCTTGGGGCCTAGCTACTATTGTGCACTGGGGCTTGTCCCAGGAGCCAGGGCAAGTGAGATGATAAACACACCTTACTAAGCTGCTCGGGAGGTGGGAAGCTTCCATGCATGGAAAGAAGGACAGAGAGCTGGGAAAGGTAACATCTTCCCAACAAGAGTCCCTGGAGGATACGTGTTAGACGCCCAAGCAGTAGCAGCTGCGTGGGTCAGAGCAGTAAGTACTCATAAGAAGAAAGTCTTTTTCTCTGCCTAAAGCACCATCAGCTTTCTTTCATCATTATTAACTTGGGAGCAGAGGTGTAGAGCTGGATTTGTAGATGTTGCCTGAGAGCACCTTGTGCAGCCATACCAAGCCAAAAAAATGTTTTTAACTCTTTTGTTTTGGATATTCTTGGCATATCAAACTAGACCTCTGGTTCAGTGGTGTTAACAACCACAAAAGGTGATTTAATCAATGGGTATCTGTTAGGGATGAATAAATCCTGGATATATTGTTGGCATCACACCTGGAGATCCTCTCATGAGCTATTAGGGAAGACTTAGAGCCATAGTACATCTGATGTCATTCTGGGAAGGAAAACTGGGACTTGTAGCTACTCAGGCTACAACTTATGATGCCATACTGTTTTTTCCAGACAAGAGCATTTAAGCATTTGCTTTTACTTAATAATTTTTTCAACAAATTTTTTTTTACTTTTTCAGATTTTTTTTGAAAGTGAATTTTTCTCAAGACCTAGTTTAGATGGAAATTTGTTTTGCTAGCCTTAGTTAATCAAAAAAGAAAAAAAGGATAATTTACCCAAGACTGTCATAGTTCCTTTCCCTATGACTTTCCTTACATGTTAGAATTAGCTTACTAGTCTGTTGATATCTTTCTAGCTAAGCTGCTTGAATACAATTTTATTGATTTGTTGAAGGTCAATTTCATTATTGCTCAATTTTTCTTTAAAACAAATATTATTTTTGAGAGTATTTGTATTCTTTAATTGGTCTTGTGTTCTTCTTAACTTCTTTTCTTGCCCGATGTCTTTACCATGTGAAACTTCTTCTTCTGGGAGTTATTTCACAATGTGTAAGAAGACAAAAGTTAAGCAGTCGAATGTCTATTTGACATGTAAGCTCAAATGCTAAATCCTCTGCTATCAGTGGTAAGCAGTTAGGCTCACAAGTGAGTCAGGAGCATAGTTAAATGGGATTCCAGCCAGCCGAATGGAATTACTTATTGAAGTAGTTACTCAGACAGAGGAATAGGGATCAAATGCTGGGCCATAACGAAGAGTATCAGGATAAACTTCTGACTAGATAATAAGTTTTCAGAAACGATTTATGCTTTCTCAATGGACTTTTATACATTTTCCTGCCTGGAATGATGTGTATGAGACAACTTCCATAAAAATAAAACTGGAAGGGTGTGATCTCAGTTGCTTTTGATCATTCCTTAAAACAGCATCTACTTTATTTTGGTTTCACTGACTTACCTTCATCAAAGACATATATTTATAAAGATTTTTCTGAATTCTGAAGAAAAAAACCACCAACCTTTTGACAGAGGCTGATTAACAGAGCATTTCAGGTAATATTACTGTACTAGGTCTTGTTGGCATGGAGTTAATTTTCTTCATAGCAGCCTGTATGTTGCTGTGTTTTAGATTTGTGACGAAAACAGTGTTGATAACACAGGGATGTTTTAGCTGTTGCTGAACAGTGCTTGTACAGTGTCAAGGCTTTTTGTTTCTCACACCACCCCACCAGCGAGGAGGCTGGGGGTGCACGAGAAGCTGGGAGGGTACACAGCTGGGACAGCTGACCCCAACTGTCCAAAGTGATATCCCATACCATATGACGTCATGCTCAGCAATAAAACTGGGCAGAGGGAAGTGTAGATTTTCCAAGGCAGCTGTTACTTAGAGACTGGCATTGGTCTATGGGTGGGAGGTGGTGAGCAATTGCCTTTGCATCACTTGGGTTTTTGTTTTTGTTTTTGTTTTTTTCTCCTTCCCTTGACTTATTAAACTGTTTTTGTATTGATCCATGAGTTTTTCTTCTTTTTGCTCTTCTGATTCTCTCCCCCATCCTGCTGTGATGGAGTATACAAATGACTGGGTGGGGGCTTAGCTGCTGGCCAGGGTCAACGCACCACAGTACTTTTTGGCACCCAGGGTGGGGCATGAGGGGTTCATGATAATAATAGATTTGATCAGAGTGTGCTAGACTGAATTTAAAGTTGTTATATCTGTTTAGCTGTTACTTGGCGACTTGCTGTTGCTGGTTGCAATGTCAAGCTCTTTGTTTTTGATACTGGTTTGTTTGTTCCCCCACTTGCTCTGTGGTGTGCTCCCTTTCTTGCTGTACAACAAACTTCAGGGCTTGTTAATGGCTTCGGCAGCTTGCTATGTTGTTTATCACTTTGTTTTATTTTGCCTTGGAGACCTATAATAAAAGCACTGGCCTTGAGCCTAATCTGGTATTTGGACCCTGCATTGCTGCTGTCCCAGTGCTCTGAGAACCATCTCACACCTTTCTCCTCTTTTCCTCTGGGAGCCACTTTGTGGGGAAATGAGGAATGGCACCCCCCCCTTCTTCTCTGGTGTAGACATTTTCTGCCATGTTACAATGGCTATTCAGTTTCTTGAACATCCCAGAATGCTCATATTGATGTGTGTCATGAATCTGATTTTGGCTTTTTGTAAGGTTAACCAATTGGTTGAGAATGCCACACAGGGATGTGCTCTGAGTCAGTTGAGTCATGGGTGGCAAGGTGCTTGGAAGAATTTGGGCAGGTACCTAGAAAAATTTTCACCTCCAACAGTCTGGGACTTCACACCTGAACAGGCATTCAATGCTGTTGAAGTGACACAACACTTGACAAAAGAATGCCTTGCCTATGCCAAAGAGACACAAATTCTTGCACTGTGCTGGGTCTTGGCCAACGTTTACTGAGCCTCTGCTCAGCACCCTCAAGGCAGCTGGTGAAGGGACTTCTGGTTTGTAATTATGGGAGTCAGGTAACAAATGCTCTGACAGGAATAGAAGGGTCCTGCCTCTGTCCAAATGGAGGAAAGGGACAACCAGGTTTATTGGACTGTATGGATTCGACAGCACATCAGACCCACATGATTATAAGGCTCTGGTGGACACCAGTGCACAGTGTATCCTAATGCCATCAGGGTAAAAGGGGGCAGAACACATCTGGATTTTTTGAGTGACGGAGGGATCCCAACAGTTGACTCTGTTGGAGGCTGAGTTGAGCCTCACAGGGAATGAGTGGCGAAAGCATCCTATTGTGCCTGGCCCAGAGGCTCTGTGCATCCTTGGCATAGACTACCTCAGGAGAAGGTACTCCAAGGACCCAAAAGGGTACCGGTGGGCTTTTGGTGTAGCTGCTGTGGGTGTAGATTAAACAGTGGTCTATCTTGCCTGGCATCTCAGAGGATCCTTCTGCTGTGGGGTTACTATGTGTCAAAGATCAGCAGGTGCTGATTGCTACCATGATGGTGCACCGGCAGCAATATTACAACAACCAAGACTCCCTGGTTCCAGATGATTGGAACTGTCTGGGAAAGACTTCCTCAGAAAAAGGCAAACTAATGGGATTGCTTTTACTCAGGAACCTGGGTGGGCTTGGTGGGTAATGCAGAAGGTTGGGGAAATCTGATGTGTACCTCAAGGAGATTTATCCTTGGGTGAAAATAACCCATGATTTGAGTTGCATGATGTCATAGTTGTATGCTGCTATAGTTGTATGTCAAAAGTACCACAGCAGGAGCTACCTGAACCAATGGAGGATGAACCTCATAAGGAACCAGGCAAGTGCAGCAGTGATCCAACCTGAGCTGTCTTTGAAACCCAACGATCCAACACAACACACTGTACCTCCTGTCCTGAATGATTATTGCAACGGATGGAGCCCAAGACATGGACTAAATGACCTGAATGGACATTTGAATAGGGATGGCCAGTAGACCGAGGGAAAGTTATCTGCGAATATGTCAAAGGACAGGGAAGGGGGCAGTGGTGGTTGATGAGAATTCATTGAATATTATAGGATGTGAGCATGATGCAAATGGTACGGAATAAGAAGGGGTGGAGATTATACTGGGTCTGGTTGAGATGGAGTTAATTTCCTTCATAGCAGCCCATATGGTGCTGGTTTAGATCTGTGACCAAAACAGTGTTAATAACACACCAATGTTTAAGCTATTGCTGAACAGTGCTTGCACAGCATCAAGGCCTTCTCTGGTGGGGGTAGCTTTTCCAAGGTAGCTGTTGCTCAGAGACTGGTTGGGCATTGGTCTGGTGGTGGCAGGTGGTGAGTGATTGCCTTTGCATCACTTGGGGGTTTTTTGTTCTTGTTTTTCCTTGGACTGGGAAAAAACTGTCTTTATCTTGACCCATGAGTTTTTCTTGCTTTTACCCTTCTGATTCTCTCCCCCATCCCACTGAGAGGGGGCAGTAAATGAGTGACTGGGTGGGGCCTTAGCTGCTGTCTGTGGCCAACCCACTTCAATTACAAACAGCTGAAAACCAAATCTCAGGAAGGAAGCTGTTGGCTAGTACCTTCTTGTTGTGTGGTATAATAAGAAGAGATGTGTCATTACACATTGTGATTAGCAGTGTTGTTACTTCTTTTCTATGTAGCCCATCCCATCTAGACTGTGAAAACAATGGGACCAAAACTAAATTCTTGTTTCGTGGATTACTATCTAGATTAATTTGGTCATGTATAAACTAACAAATTAATTCCAGACAAAATTCATACTGCTAAAGAGTATGGCATTGTAAAATATATTAAGGAATTAAAAAATTTAGATTATGAATGAGTAGTGAAAACATTTTAAATAAATGCTCTACTTCAGGTCAAATCAGCCTTTATCTTGCCTAATAGATATTGTAATTATGGATTTTCTGTTCTCCTGTGGGTGGGCTCCCTGAAAGAATTTATTTCCAAGTAAAGACACTTGGTCACTTATTGAGGGGGGGGTGTTTGTTGGTGGGTTGTTACAATATTCAGCATATTATGAGGTACATATTTCCACAGAGATGCCAGTCCAAAAGACCCATCTTGAAACTCATCAAAGGCAAAGTCCTAAGAAAGGTGATTAATGTATTTTTAAAGCAATGCAAAATATATATTTCTTTTTTTCCTTATGGAATAAAGCAAAATATTTCAACTGAAATTCAATTAATGAGTTATAAACTTGTTCTTATTGTCCTGATACAGTTTCTTTTGATCAGTAAAACTGAATTTTTCAACATATTTTTTTGATTGTCATAAATGGGATTTTCTATGACAAGATATTACTAATGGAAAACTCTAAGCAAACCTTTATTCAGATCTCTGACCATGATGACATGGCAAACTTCAATTTGTCAAAGAATAAAACTTCATTTTTTAGATAAGAAAATAACAGCCTTACATTACAATTTAAATTAAGTTATAATTTTATGATTTTCAATTAAACTTTACACTCCTATATAATTTTTCCTGTGTACGTATTTTTTTTTTGAATTAAAATTAAGTTCAGGAGTAGTCACATTCAGTAATTAAAACCACTTCATGTTAGGTGACATTATTGCTTATATTACTGAATTTTATGTCAAACGGAAAATGTTAGCAAATGCTTCATTACAGAATTCGCACTTCTGCTGTTGGGGTTAAACACAACAAAAATTTACGGAGTTCAATTAGTTTTTATGGACTTCTATGTAGCAGCTTTTGTGATGTTCTTGTATAAGTTTCTGTAATTTCTCTATGTAAACTACTCTAAAAGCTAACAATAAAATTGGAGAGTGTTTCTTTCTTGTTCCCATTTTGCCTCTAATCTGTATTTGAATTCATTGGGGTACTCTTTGATCAGTTGTCTGTGCTTTTTACAATAGTAGCATCTGGGATTCTTTGATCTTGCCAAATTGTTTTTATTCTTTATAGTACTCTTTAAAGAAATAATTAGAAAACAGAAGCAGACCTTACAACCTTTAAAAAAAAGTTACCCTTGAACAATGATAGAAAGAATTGCTCATGACTTCCTCCCTGATTTTCACCGATAGGGTTTTGATACAAGATTTCTTACCCCATCTTGTGACAAAGGGTAACTCTGCTTTCCTCATTTTATAGGTAGTGTCATAGCCATGTCCAAAAGGTCCACGGTTACTTCCGAGCTTACTTTTGGAGAAACTTTGTGTTTTGAAGAGGATTGTTCCCATTCTCACAAGCTAGTTGCCTCCATTCAGAATCATTCATCTCTATTCGGAAATCCTGTGAAGAGCCCTTTCACCTTGGAAAAGGCCAGTCATAGAGAATAAGGCAGGGGTATCATGCTGAAAGTTTGTTGACAGGAGGGCAGTAGCCATAGTTAAGGTGCTGACTGGGCTGCTAGTGTCTCTTGAGCTGTAATGTCAGCAGATTTGTCACTTGTTAGTACTATTTATTCTCCGAATTCCTAAGGCACATAGGAAAGCTCATCCTGTATTGATAGTGGGGGCATAATCTGTAGCCAGAGAACATTTTCAATTAGAGGCAACATCTCAAATTTTATAGGCAAGACAGAGTTATTTTAAAATTTGCTCCACATAGAGAATATGTAGCTTTCATATGACTTTTACTTTCAGAAGATTCAGAAATATATTTTATACCATCATTCTCTGACAATTCCTTGTCTACTTGTTATACATGCATAACTACTATCCAATTTGTGTTTTCATTTGCTCTGGCTAAACACTGTCTATTACAGTTTTCTTCCCCTCTTCAGCAATGATGGACTTCACAGCTAAGAGGGAAATTAGCAGCAGCTACAAGATCATTTAGAAACTATGTGGAAGCCATGTTTTTTTAACTTAGTAGCAGGAACACTTTTTTTCTTAATCCTCTTTCATTATTCTGATAACAGTTTTGAACACTTACTCCTCTTAAACAGTTTAATCTTGGCTTGCTCAGCATCCCAGTGTGCAAAAAAAAGCTGCTCTTGACTATTTTTTTCCAAGACTTGCAATAAAAACAAACCAGAAAGCAGTCTAGAAGCTTACATTATAGTCTACAGGCTTAAGTTATAGTGCAGTCTGAACTGAAAGAAGCATTTAAAGCTCTTTAAAAAAAAAAGATACGCATCACTAGCTAAATTCTACTATTTTTTTAAAAAGGACAACTCTCAAAGCTTGCATGACTGCAGATCCTAATTATACTAAAACATAGGATATGTTTATCTGGTTTTAAATGTGTTTTCTGAAACACTAGTTCCTTCAAACTGGATACAGTACCGGAGCATTCCTGAGCAATTACAGTAACTTATTTGGAAATGTGACAATTATCAAGAAAACTGTGGTTCCTGTTTATCACTGGCATTTAGGGGGTGGTCTATGACACTAAGAACAGCCTGAGCAGCTAGGAGGCTGCAAAAGAAGAAAACTAGCTATGACTGCAGGTGGCAAAGGAAACAACGTCTGAAAGCCATGAAGAAACTTGCTGCTATAAAGCAGAACTTACTAGACTCTGATGACGTTTATTCTACCTCATTATTTCTAGAGGGCCCCTTCTAAGTTCATTCATTTATTGTGGCAGGCTTTGTGCAAACAGCAAGGCGCACAGAACAGCTTAAATACTTTCTCATTTAAATAGATAACAAAAGCAACAAAGATGATAATTTTGCCAAGTTCACAGAGCAGCCCAGGGCACTGAGCAGAGCCTCTCCTCTCCAACTGCTTTACAGCTGCGCTACTCTTTCTAGGCATAATGCATCATCATTTTGTTTAAGCATGGGGTTTGGTTCTTTTTGCTTTCTTACTCACCTAGACATCTATGCCATCACCAACATTTTTGTTGGAAGAAACATTGTCGTTTCCTAATCTGGTGAGTCATCGCACAAGTTGGCCTGTGAGAAGCAGTCTCAACTGCACTGACTCTATTCTTCCTTGCTATAAAATGGATGAAATGAAGAAACATTAGAGGCCATGTTTCAATCCAGGACAACATCACAAAATGTTCTAGGCAATTCTCCGTTAAGAAGAAAACAGCTTCTATTCTAGCACATCTCCAGCAAACATAAGCAGATCCATCTTCAGCCATCGGGTTAATCTAAGCCAGAGATTTCCCAACCACAGTGTTTTGAACATTCATAGTACCCTTGAAGGTAGGACAAATGGAAGTCTGGTAGCAGTGGTAGCAACATCACCCACATCTTGGAACTTCTACGTGTTGCCTTTTATATGTGTCCCATGGAGTAACTCCATGTTTGGAGTTACTGTCCTTCAGCAATATCTGCTTCTTATACCTGTGTGAAATAAAACTGTGTAAATGAATGCTACCAGCAGCAGGACCTGCGTTTCCAGCTAAGGATACAGGAGCTGAGCTAAAGGCTCAAACACCCTAAGATCATGGGGTTGTAAGGTAGATCGCCTTAAGTGAGTGAGGTAAAGGAAGTCCACATAATTGTGCTGAGATGCTAGAGAAGTAGAATTTAGACATGGATGGGCAAAGAAAATGGGCCTGGATTAGGAATCCAAAAGTGGAAGACAAATGAGAATATACTGAGCTGGGCAAATGCAAGGCAGAAATCAGCAGTGACTAGGATGTGCATCCATCATTGCCCAAAGCCAACCTCCAAACCCTTCAATCTCATCTCTCTTGATAACAAATAACTGAGAAAACCACAAGCACTGTCGTTTCTCCAGTTCTCCTCCACATAGGGAATGAAAAATTCTGAAAACTATTGTCTGGTTAGCTTGGATGGTATGGGCTTCACATTTGCAGATGACCTGTGTGAATGACAAGAAAATGTCATGATGGAGTTTTTGTTTGCTTCCTTTTACCAGACTTAGTAAATAATGCAGGTACATACACAAACACACACACACTCTCTCTCTCTCTCTCTCTCTCTCGTGAGTCCAAAGGAAATTATTGTTATTACAAAGGCATAAATTAAAAAATTAGGAAATGCTGAAACGAATGCTACTGTAGAAATTTCATTCACACTCTACATATAAACACTATGTACAGCAATAAATAGTGTGCAATCATAAAACTAAAAGTTATATCATAATATTGAGGTAATCATAAGGGAGCAGAATTAAAGTTTCATGGACAGTCTTCTTCCAGACATACATACACAAAGAATACTTCACCATTACAGTTCTCATAATTTACATTTTTGTTTGGTAATATAGCATGTATTAGTAAAGCAACTGCAGCATCAAGTTCTTTTGATAAAACTGCTTGTAGGATTGAAAAAATGCTTTGAATTTTTTATTTCCCAACTGCACAGTTTTTAAAGTTATTTTCATTTTTGGTTTTTGTTTGTTTGTTTGTTTTTGGAGTCATCAAGATATTAAAGATTGGCTTTAACAGCGTAACTTTTTGGACTAAGCCATGACAGCTGGAGAAAATTACAAACCACTTTCATGTTACAGTATATTTTGGATATGACAATGTCAATAATGTCAGCATATTCTGTTGATAATAATAAGCAAACATAATAAAGGTAAATGTTGCTGTTTAGGCATATCCTTTGACCAGACCGTTGTATCCACTCATTAGAAGCTCTACAACATGTCTGAAATCTGTAATTTCTGAGCTGCCATGTGCTGAACAAATATTTTTTAAGTAAAGTAACAAACCTACCTGTCTTGCAGGATACATGCTGTACTTGAATTTAAGTCTACCTTCTCATAATTTTTCCTCATGCATCACTTCTTCTCCCCCCGCTGACAAAAGGATAGCATTTAGCTCTCCCTGCACCTCTGTTGCTCCATCCTTACCTTTTCCAAAATGCTGGAATGGCATCTGGAGCAGCCTGCTGTTTTCTTGTTCTTTGATATCAACAGTGACAAAAATGAAACTTACTTCAAGAATGGCAAGAACTGAAAAGTAATTGCTTGCACACAAAATTAAATTAAATTTTATTTCTCAGTTTAGCAGTATAATTTCATGCTGTTTGCTGCCATTTTTCTCCACTGTTAAATAATTATAGATGATTTTTTCACTACTCAGCTACCTTTAATTTTAGATAGATGTTGGTTTGTTAAAAGGAGAGTTAATGAAATTCTTCTTTAGAAAGGAATGAAAGTCTAGCATGACATAATAGTCGGAAACGCTAACTGCAAATTTCTTTATAGTCAATGTAGCTCATCTGTCCAATCAGACTGTAGCAATCCATAGTAATGCGGTTTGCCTTTCACAAGACCCAAACAATACATGATGGCAAAGCACATTCATTATCAATCAAGTGTGAAGATATTAAGGCTGAGGCACAGAAAGCTAGCTTTCAGAGTCATGTCAGCAAGACAATTTAATTAGGAATGGAGCATAAATTAAGACCAAGGCACCTAAAAGCTGAAAATAAGCTCATGCTAAAAGCAGCAGACTGATGTTTCCTGCTATACTTAAGAACCTTATTCTCCCTTGGTGCCTGCTATCATTATTGGAGTACAGATGGTGAAAACGCGTACTGTTCAAATTTACTATGTTCATTCACAAGGGTGTTAGTTAAGAAAATAGTCTAAACATTATAGCTCCATTTATTCTTTTTCTTCTTTTTTTTTTCATTTTTCAATACTAAACTAAATAAACCTGGATTTGCAGTTACCAAAGTGTTCCATATACCTTCTAATAATGAAAAGTACATGATGGCTGGTTTGCAGACATTGCAGTCTATTACAGAACATGCAGACATTGCAGTCTATTACAAAACAAGGTAATTAAAATTACAAACTTTAAAAACACACGCAATTTCCTCAATGATTCCTAATTCCCTCTCTAGAGTCATTACAGCCATTGTGTAAGTATGTTATTATAGGGTTATTAGATGTGATTGTTACTGATCATCTCAAATTACTCTTCACTGACAAGTCAAGTTTGCTGTTGCAAGGTTCCCTCACTGAAAACATTTGGTGACTCACTGATTTCACAGATGCTAATAGCTACAAAAAAGACTTGTGGTCCAAGTTAACAATAAGAGTACAATATCTTTTTATTAATCATTTGGGAGATGGATAAGTGCTAGATTAATAAATAGTGCAGATTATATTAAATGACAGACCTAAAAAGTAAACCTGAAGTAATAAAACATAACTATTATAAAAGAAACTAGAAGAGCAGCGGGAGACAAAGTAAAATAACATCCCATAACAACAATGACCAAAGGTCCTGAAACCAGGCTTTTCAGCTTGCACTTAGCATACCATGGAGAGATTTTCTTAAGTGCTTAGTACCAACAGAAAGCACTATTTGTATGTAAATATAAACTGGAAATTAATTAAAGGCACATGTATTTGAAATCCTCATTATAATAATCTTTTTCTAAGTCTGTGTTTTACTAGGTAGCAGGCAAGTTTTTAACCCGTGTTACATTCTGCTGAACTCACTGCCTCATTCTCTCCCTGGTTTGTGAGTGTGTCTGTGCACGTGCATGCGTGTATCCTAATCTGCTTTCTTCTTCTACCTATTCCTCAGTTTCATCTCCTGCAAACTGATAAGCTATTAATTAGAAAGCATTAACTTAGGTTTTAATTCAATTATAGTCTTTCTATTTCTACACTAAGTACTGACAAATACTTTGACACCAATTCAACTTTTCTGTTCCCCTTCAGAATTTTCGCCGTTTTTCCCCCTCAAACTGAATAAGGCAATTGTTGGGTTTTTTATCAGATCTTGCCTACTCGTCTCTTTTTATGTGTTCTTACCATACGCTGTCCAATTTACGTATCTGCTATCTACTTTTTGCAGTCTTTTACAATTTATAATGACTTTGTAGAAGTTTTCTAATCAAAATGAGAAAAGTTCAAAAGACAGAGGTAATAGGGCCTGAGTTCTCATTTAATCCTTGCTATCAGCCGTACCATCTACTTTCCCTTGAATGTATACTTTACCATACTGTAAACACACTGAAACCCAGTCCTGGGCATATGCTAACTGGCTGCAGAAACCTAATGGTGCACAACTCGTTTTGAATTAGAATCAGTTTCCCTATTCCATTCCTTCTCCGGTATTTGTATAATAATGTTTGTCTGTAAGACAGTCTCTAAACACAAGAATGGGTGGTCCATCTAGTCCAGTACCATGTCCCCAACAGGGGCTAGTAAGAGCAGCTGGTCTAGGAGGAGTACAGAACAGGGCAAACATACGGTCACACTTTCGTAGCATACTCTCCCAGCTTGCAGCTCATA
Source organism: Aptenodytes forsteri (assembly GCF_000699145.1). Taxonomy (NCBI): domain Eukaryota; kingdom Metazoa; phylum Chordata; class Aves; order Sphenisciformes; family Spheniscidae; genus Aptenodytes; species Aptenodytes forsteri. The sequence goes on along the minus strand of NW_008795695.1, from coordinate 18,002,966 downwards.
GCTGAGCCAGCTGTGGTTCTTTATGTTGATGAGCACCTCTCTTCTGAGAATTTTTTCCAAAGATTTTGGTATGCAAACGTTCCTGACATTCAAGACATCTGGGGCAAGGTGTTCCACAGTTTACTTATGCACAGTGTGAAAAATTTCTTTTGTCTTTAGTGGATCTCCAACGTAATTCGGTCTGCTTCTCCAGTTTCAGTATTATAAAACCAGTTTGTATTAAATACACAACAACTGCATAGCTGTTTTCTCCTATTCAGCCACAGTTTGATGACTCTCCCTCATATCTCCCACAAACCTAATTTCTCCAGATTGTAGAGTTCTTAACTAGTAAGTTGCCCCTTGCTCCATCTCTTCAGCGCTTCTCTATATATTTTCTGACTCTATTGTCTGTATTTTCTTGTATACCAGATGTTGGCACATCACAGATTTTTGCAGCAGCTTAATGATATTTTTATTTTGTTCCTCAGAGCTTTCTTAATAATCCTAGATGTCTTTAGAATACTGAGAAATGAATGCAGGCCAAAGGTAGATTTGCTGTAAACCAAACAGAGTTCTGAATTTGGCTTACTGCATGTATAAAATATGGCATAGTCTAATTTGTAATATATAACATAAAAGATATACTTTAGGAAATGACATTTTCAATTTTAGGCAAAAACTATACATCAACGGTACTGACTACTTTCATGTTTCCCCTTTCTTAACTGAAAGTGTCCACAAACTTAGCCACTTTCATCTTTCAGACTACTTTAGATATTCTGGAAAATAAAATGGCAAACCCATGAGGTGCAGAGAATTGCACCTGCAGTAACAGAGAGATATTGATTAATCATGTGAAGCAGATCAATGAGGAGTTAGCACACACTCATGGACATTTGTTACAGTGGAATTCAGATTTACCTGGGCTAAATGGCAAACCAGCTCAGTGTTGGAAAATGTATGTAAATAAATCCATTTCAGCAGAAGTGCTGGCTCACAGACATTACACACCATATTATGTCAACAGTATCAGCACCACATTTTTCATTGTTTTCCACATTCTTCTGTAATGGGCACCTTATTCACCTGGAAGCGCAAAGAAGATGAGCTGCCAAATTATATTTGCAACTCCTACCACAGTTTATCAAGAGGGAGACTGTGGGCCACGGAAAGCTCCACAGATTCTCCTTCAGATGCACCATGCTTTGTAGATAGACTGCAGCTTTATCATTCAAATAACCCTGAGGACTGGTGTTTTTGATAAATAGAAGCTTTGTTCTGTATTGTCTGTGGTTTGTGTCCGTCCTTTCTCAGTCTCATGAGCAGCAGCTGAGAGAAAAGAGGTCACTGAAGCCCCTTAATTACAGAGCAGGAACTGCACCGCTTTCATACTCCCAAAATAGCAAAGCTTACATAAAAACATTAACAGCATGAAATTACAGAATATTGGAAACAGCTAGCATGACAAAGATTCAGTAAAGGTAAACAAAAACTGCATTTAGACAACTTTACATACAGGCAAAATGTTAGACTGCAGACAATTCTGTAATTAACAACAGAAACAATCTCTCTCTTAATGACAATGTTGCCCCAAAATCAAAACTTTTGGGAACAAGTCATCTTCTTTAAAACCTTGGATTATTGTTACTTGCATTGTACTAGTGCTGCTCATTCTTATTGTACCAAAATGTTGCTCTGTGGAGCTTCCCATCTCCCATGGAAACCCAGAGCAGTACAATTCTTTGCTAAATCGGACCTCAGCAATGGCAGACTTCAAAGAACCCCAGCAACAACAGAGACAATAACAAAATCTCAAGCAAAAGTACCCTCTTTTTAATTTGCTGCTTAGGTCAAAGTGACCTAAACCCTTACATGTTTCAGATCAACCCTGTAGTACAAGATCACATCAAAACAAAGGAAATCATGAAGTTTCTTAATGTGATGTCATTGAACAACAGTCAAAGTCAATATAAGTTGGGTGTATTTTTTAATACAAAATGAATACACACTGGATGAGTTTTGCCTTTAAGCTGTGATTAAAGAAACTGACAAAATTTAACTTTGCCATATTTGAAGAGTAGACCACAACAGAGGACTTCGGTGTTGAGGCACCTTACCCTCATGATTAACTTTTAAGCATCTGCCTTGGCATAGTGCTAATAGGAACTGTTCTGCTGTAGTCATTACCTTTGTAAAAGAACAAGTGGAGCTCCTGGATACTGTGTTAATTAGAAATCCTATGGCACTTATTAAAAGTGTAGGAGCATTAACATCAGAGCTCCATTCAAATTCCCATTGAGATGGTTATCGTTAGCTCAGTTTTGACCTTTTGCTGTTTCAGCTGGCTGTCATACTTCTCATTTAACCTCTTAAAGACTAGCAGGATCATTACTGTTGTGATCCAGTCACTGGTCAGGTGCTGCATGCATAAAACTTGCAAAAACCACTGATGCATCTTTTAGTAGGAAAGGTTGAGTCAGTATTTTCGGTCTTCACTTTTTGGAATTCCTGTTTCCAAGCTTCCTCTGGGATTCTTATCTGAAAAGGTAAGAATTTAACATTGACAACCGGGCCGCTGTCTCATGGTCCCCCAACCCTGCACCAGTACTTCATGTCCCTGCAGCACAGCAACGCAGCCGCCTTCTGTCCCTGTGTGCAGCTGATGAAGGGGGAGGTAGCCTTCGGCCACTCCTCAGCGTCTAACGCAGCGGCTCCCTGTATCCCGTGACTCAGTAGAGCTGCCATCTGATACCAGATACATGCGTGGCATCTGACTTCAGCTGCACCCCTAACATGCTGGGTATGTGCCGTCTCCATATGGTCGCATGGCATATCCCTGCCAGAGAGCTGTATGTGCTGCACGCCCGCCACTGCTACAGCACTGAATCAACCAAGCACAGGGTGTGTTTAGCAGTATCAGTTACATTTTAAAGATATGGAGAAAACATCCCAGACATCCAAGCAAATAAGCTCCACTCTGCTAGTGTGCATCAGCTGAACATATACAAACCCTACCCTTTCCCGGGCATCGAATGCAGCTGGCAGTGACTGGCACTGTCTTGTCAGAGGGTGCAGTCTGGTCCCACACATTGACTTGCACAAGTAATCATGAACTTCTAAAGGTGAGACCAGCAATAACAATTAAAAAGGAGTCACACCACACAACAACAGTTTGTTGTTGATGTTTTATTCACATACATACAAACAAAACACATCCCTAAATCATCTCTAGACTATTATCATCTTAAACACAAAAAGTGCACCTAGCTGCATTTTCAGGTTTTGGGTATTGCAGGCTTCTGTCGTCATCTCAAGAAAACAGTTTCTGTATTTTGTTGAAACAGAAGAACCTGAAGGCATTTTCCCTCACACAGAGAACTGCAATACTGAGTGTACTGCTTGGGGATAGCCTTCAAGTTGCTGCGTCTCTACTTCAAGCTGAGGGAACCAAACTGCATATGACTCATTGCAGATGCTGGAGAAAAGAAAAACATTAGTGTTTGTCTCAGTTTCTTCAGAGATAGGCATCTGTTTTGGAGAATCAGTTAAAAATTGAGGCTTATACAATGAGAAAACAATTCCATCCTCTCCCCAAGGGAGCGAGAAGCTCATCTGTCTTTTCTCTCAAGATGCTCTTGTTTTTTCCAAGGAGTATCCTTCCTTCTTGGGCATCTGCTCTGTTCCTGGCTGTGGAAGAGCTTTCCTAGGTTTGCTGCTTTACACTGAGGTGGGGAGCTCTGTGTTGTACGTCCAAACACGTATCATATTCCATTTATAAGCATTAAATTGAGATCCACGTTTCCCCAGAAGCTGGATCCCTCATTTTCATTCTCAGATTATTAAATATTATTCCAGACAGAACAAGCAAATTGTCAAAGGTGTGGAGGACACATTAGCTAACTAAAGAGCTAAAACAACATTAGTTTGATTCTGTTTGGGTTATCTTTGAGACCATCAGACAGCATTATCTTTCTAGAGCCTTGTGAAGGTTTTACTTAAAAGAGTAATTCTAGGTCTCTTGATGTGTTTAGATTAATATATAATACCTTTTTTTTTTGGTAAGAAGTGCTTTATCAATCATAAGTAATTAGGTTTAATGGAGAAGAAAGTGGATGAAATGTAATAGTCTGTGATACAGAGGAAATCAGTCCACATCATCTCATGCGCACTATGCCTTAACCAGACTGTGAGCAACCTCTGTTCAGGGATAACGCGTGTCAGCTTACCTGGAAGGTACAATCACACTTCCAACCAGCCCCAACACAAACAAGCACCCTGGCCACAGGCAGGGAACGATCCAAGTGTAACCCCATGACAGAAGTATGGTCCCACACAAGGAGCAACAGGGATGTGGGGCCTTCCTGAACAAGGACTGGGGAAGGAGACTGCAGAACTGACCCAGCACCGTCTGATCAGAGCCTGAGTCCGCATGATGCTTTAAAGGTACCAACAGGACATATGGGAGGGCTCCTTCGGTCAGGGCAGGATCCAGCTTGTGAGTTTATCATAGATGGTAGAGGATGTTGTTTTAACTCCTCTTGGATGGCCAAGAGAAAGCGAGACCTGGATTCCTCCCATCATTTGGTGAGTATTTTAACTAGGGTATTACGGGATAAAGGGGGTAGGAATATTACCGTTTCCTTTGGAAGTGGCATGGCTAGAAACCTGCATGATATGAACAGAAAACATTTTTTGATAAATGCCACATGACTCATAAACTTCAGTGAATGTCCTGTGTCATACAGTGCAATACACAGTCCACTATGGGGCAAACAGCACACCGCCAAGGGAAGGGTGAAGGAATTTATCCTTGGATTCTCCGGATATTATTTGACCTCAAGCAGTTACACTGTGCAGAACTCTAACTATACCCTGTGCCCCACAGAACTGGGTGGTGAAGATCAGGGATATATGAGCCACATGCTATTTCCTAATTTCTTTAACTGAAAAATAATGTGAGCAACTTGCTTTCGGAACAGCAATTTAGCTGAATTACATATGTTTATAGAATTAGGTATTATATTATTAAACACAGATACCTGTAGATGCATTAGTGAACCAAGATTAAATGCATAAAGGAATAATCTTTGTTACAACACTGCACCTCTCTGCAGTATTGTTTATAGAATTAGGTATGATATTATTAAACACAGATACCTGTAGATGCATTAGTGAACCAAGATTAAATGCATAAAGAAATAATCTTTGTTACAACACTGCACCTCTCTGCAGTATATTTTTGGATACTGCTTTGGTAATTAAAAACTTTATGAGCAGTTCATTGCAGAATAGTAAAAATGTGTTAAAATCCATTAGCACAGATTGAATATATTCATGAAATGCTTCTTTGGTACAATAATGAAATTCATTTCACTTTTTTCCCCCTCCTTTTAGTGAGAAATTATTCCATTGGAAAGACAAAATAAATTGAGTAAATTGTGAATAAAATGCAGTATAAATGAAAACAGTTATTTTAAACCAAGTCATGCAAGCTTTTTATTTATGCAGCAACTTTCATCTAATAAAAAAACCTGTGCCATTCTTAACTCTTAGGGAAAAATTCCAGCAATATAGCAGATGTGAGCTAAATAAACTTACATTCCCACAGAAGTATCTAGGAAGCTGCTATTGTGAATCCTTGTGCTACTAAAAAGCTGTCATATTGGGAAATAAGGAATCTACACAATAGAATTCAATGACATTTTTTTAATGTCGTTCATTTCTTTCATTGCTGATTTCATGCGCATTTTATAAGTCAGCTTCTTTTTCTCTTGCTCATGAACAGGCCAGAACACACAGATAAGAAAATGTTCCTCGGAGAGTGATTGCTAAAGGTAAAATACGGTGCTTCCTAACAGGAACACAAAAATGCACACCTAGAAAGGAGGGAAGGCCACTGTAATGAAGACATTGTTATTTGAACTCCGAATGTTTGGAAAATTTCCTTAGATTTTAATAAGTAGCCATGGTCTTGTTAGAATGAGTGTCAATTGCTGTATACATCAGAACCAAAAGATACACAAAATTAAGCTATGGAAGCCAATTACAAAATCCTAAATGTCAACTGCTTTGTTTTCCTCAGAACTCAGGAACACATATATAACAAACTTGAAATTATGCTGACAAATTCCTTTGGAAAACTTTCCCAGCAACCTGCAATGCCATATTTGTTTTTCATGATATGTTACATAGCCATTAAAATTAAAATTAGAAGCTCAAAGGGCAAAATAATCTATCCATCATGGCAATTTGGTATAAGATATTTGAAGCCAAATGAACGCAGACCAACACTACTATAAATATGTTATTATTAAGGTCAAGTATAATTGATATGAAATCCAGGTGAATAAAGGAATAGTTCCCTTTCCATCTACTGAGCGTGTAGATAGCTTTTCTTTTTAAAATAAAACTAATTAACTATGTAATTTTATTTTTCTTCCTAGGCTCCTCTCTCTCTCCAAATTAGTTCTGAGGGAGTCCACAGCTTTACCTTACATTAATTTGTAGCTACATTAATTTGTAGCCTCCCTTCTCAGTGTTTCTGAAGGGTTTCTTCCTTCTCAGTCACGACATCTTTCCTAGTTGAAGCAGCACGTCTCCATTTGGATACAGGTTGTGCCATCTGGCAGAGCTGGTGGACCAGTTACTCCGCATACAATACACAAAGTTACACCTGGAAAGCGTGGGTACATCTGTGTGGAGCTTTGTCACCTCAGGTCTAGCTGTCCTGTATCTTCCTTTCTGTGATGCTAAACGTATAATTTATTGTCTGGAAGCATTCAGTGTTCACAACTCTTATTTACTCATGGATTGCACCTGATTCCTGGGCAGAGCATGCAATATGCTTACTATGGGGGGGGGGATTAAAACAGGATTGGAAGTGGAGGACCAAGAGGTAGTACTGTATGTAGGTGACCCTTCTCTTTGAACATCTATATCTTTTGGGGATAAGCTTCATTTTTTAGTATGGACACCGTTCTCCAATACCAGCTGTGGTGGAAGCCACACTGGAAGGCAAGAGGCCACCTCCAGCTCTGGGAGCTCAGCTGGGGCTGCCCTGGGGAAGGAGGCTCACGGAGGGGTTCAGCCCACACCCTCCACAACACTGCCATGTGTGCAGCCTCCTCCTTGCTTCAAGTGACAGAAACTGTCCCCCATTCCCTTATCCTGCCTCTTGCACTGACCATTAACAAGCAGGTACTTGTTTGCCCATTAACAAACAGGTACTGACAAGATTAAAAAAGAGATACTTGTCCACATTCTATATAAAAGCATTTACCATCTACTTAGCGCAAAAAACAGACTGAAGCATCTTTTTCTTAAACTGATCTAAAACTGCAGTGCATTATTACAGTCCCTGAAACAGTGCAGGCATTAAACAGAAAGAAGGAGATTTAAAGCCAGGAGTTCCCAGTTGTTCACTGCTTCTTTGGTGGTTATCTGCAGATTAATGCGGATAAGAATTGTTAACGCGATGAAAACTTTGGAGAAATCCCCGTAAGTGGAACTGCTACATTAATAGACATAAGGAAACTGTTGTGCTTAGAAACATAGAATTAAATTTCATTTTAGGCTTCAGTACATAGCGTAGCTCTGTACTACATAGCTATTTCTGTACATAGCTATTCTGTTTCTGGTTAGCTGCTTTGAGAATGCTATAGGAGGCAGAACACACACTGTTTTTCAAATTTCCTGATGACTCAGAACACTTCCTTGTGTCAGCTTGGACAACGTATTCTCCACGTAATAAGCTTGCCGTATATTATGCAAAACCGAATTAAAAATGTAATTGGAGAAAAAAAAAGAAAACCTCAATTCTTCCCTGTATGACATCTTCATTGAAGACAACCAGTTGCATAGAAAAATAAACAGGGTCGAACGCTGCCTGAACTGCTTACAGCCTCATTTTACTTCTGTGTCAAATAGATTTGTCTTTCCTCCCTCACTTCAATATACTATGTGTATAGTTGCTAGATGGCAAAGATTTAATTAAATTACTTTGTTTTACTAAAAGAGATAAACAGTAGATCTAATATTGCCTAGTATAAATATATGAAGCCAAAAGTAAGTTGCCCCTGGGATTTGTTTAAATCTTCCATAACTATATAGAATGATTAGACTACGGAATCAAATAACTTTGTTTCAAGAGACTCACGAAACTGCACTTGTTGCCCAAAACATAAGAAATATGTAAATCACTTTTTACTTTGGATAAACTCATACCTAGTGTCAATTTAAAAGGCAGAATTGGCCCACTGAATCCTGGAAGTCATGGCAGCAGGAATACTGAGATGCTTCAGAACAGTTAGAATGAAATTTGCTGGAAGAGAGGTGCCAAAAGTGAACAGTGCTGTGCAGTACTGTGACTTAAGAGTCTAAGCTTTTCATTATTAAAAATATGCATTATGTATCTCCCTTTTCTTGGTTAGCAGATCATCCATGAATCAATATTTGTTATTCATGAGAATTTGCTGAATACACAGGACAAGTAATTTGTTAGTTCTTTAAATTCAGTATGTTTATTCTTTGCTGTTAGCATTGTTTGGTTGCTCACCTGTAACATTTTTCTTTTTTTGTTGATATATTTGTCAAACATATAGGTCACGCACTTCTAGTAGGAGCCTCTGGTGGCTAAACATCAGACTAAAATTGAATTTAGAAAGATTACCTGTTGGTTTTCAGCATGCTGACAGAGAACATTTGGGATCTCTGAACTAATTTTGAAGGCTTTGAAAGGTGACTAAGGAGAAAAGCAAATCTATTTTTTTGTAATTTTAAATTTACCATTAGAAACTTGTTAGGGATCAAAAAATTTTATTTTATTTTTTAAGGGAAGAAAAATTATGGTCAAACATATGGCAACTTAATCTATAATTAACAGATCTTAATACTTTTTTTAATTCACAGAAATATTTGAAAAAGGGTTGTAGACTTCCTTCATTTTACTTGTTGAATTTCACCTAGTTAATAGCTGCAATATATCTGAACCTGTTTTAACATTTTCAAGAAATTACTTCTTGCATACCTAATATGCTCAAAATACATTTTCAAAAGATTCTCATTTCTTGAAATGAAAAATTGCTTCTTTTGGAAGACCTTTCCCGTTGCATTGTGCCTGAACCTAATGCTTACAATCATTTCCAAGCGTAAGTAGCTAACTTTTATTTGTTCCTTTACAAAAGCAGTCAGTCCTGTAGATAATGGCAATGAAAAGTACCGTAGTAAGTCACTGCCATTAAAAATTCTGAAAAGTTTTCATTAACAATATGTTAAATGTACTATGTGAACAAAAGAAAAGCATACAAGGATCAGTAAGGCACTAAATATAGTTAATATACCAATGGAAAAGTATTATACGGAAGAGTGAATTCCACAGTGGTAACTTAATAGTTACCCCACACTTTCTCCCAAGGTTTCAGCAATAATAACTTTAATCAAATATACCTAAAGAAAATGACTTTAACATTGGTAAGAATGGATTGAAATTTTACAGGTTATCAGTCATTGGGTTTCTACACCTGTGCATTTGTATTATTGATAGGATGATGGGAAGCTGACTTAGCCAAGTGTTGATTTAGTAACATTTTTCTGTAAAAGAAAAAATATCACTTCATTTGAAATACCCCATAAATTATAGTCATAAGAATATAACTTTGAATAGCTAATGAAAGGAGGCAGCTGTATAGATGTAAACCACTGGTCAGCATGGTTTCCTGTCCCAAAATCCACAGGCAAAGTAGTGCCCTAACCAAGGAGGGAAAGAAAAAGACAAGAGGAAGAGAAGGTATATGGCATTGCAGGACTACGTCCTGGCTCTGTAAGATGTCTCTTAAAGGCAGAATTCAGTTAAATAGGGCCTTCAAGAAACCTGGCCTTGATAATCAAACTGCACAGGACTAAGACTTGCAATTAAAATTTTAGGTATGGAAAGAACGCGTTGAATGCACAGTGCTGATGAAACTGTTCTGCAGCTGAGACTAGAAGCCTCTGATGATGAATGGGAAATCTCCTGTACTCTCGTACATGGCTTAATCTCCTGTACATGGCTTTAAAAGCCATGAAACTTCAGATGGTACAAACGGGGGGTTTTGTGCTTTTCTTCAACCTTCAGGTCTATTAAGTCACAAGACTTACCTTCTGTTTGTGAAGACTTACTTCTCTGGGTAGGCTAAGGATTACTTCCTGCTGTTATCTTTGGGAAAGGACTTCATTGTCTTCACATCCAGGCAAGCCAAAGGCCCAGTCAAGCACAACAAAGAAAAAAATTCCAAAGCTCACATTTACCATCTTTTCAAGAAGTCCGAGACTGCCATGTGTCACATTTTTATTTTCTGAAATAGATTTTCAAGAGCATTAGACACCTGAATACAGTAATATTTTTGAAACAGTTGTAAAGCTCAGTGATATTTCCCAGCGTACGACACACAAACTTGGTGAGATGTATGAGAAAGTTCCTTTTTCTTTCTACTGCTACCTTTTATGTTTCCAAAGCAAATCTTCCATGAGGTTATTGTGAATATTTAAGTGGATGAAGTTTCATAGTCACAACTCATACGAAATTAGTATGGTCTTTAGTTATTTCACTGCCAAATTGGTTCTGCTACGCACAGCAGAAGGAGCAAGTGTGAACTCCATGTTCTGCAGTAAGAAGTACTGTAGCAGAATAAGCTTACCAACAGAAAAATAACATGTAAGCATGTAGAACCAGCTGTTGTTTTAGGAACTATCAAAACAGCGCAGACAGTAGAGGAAACCAGTCTATTAATGCCCAACTCTAGTCTTAGACAATACTTTAAAAATACGTCTTTAGCACTTATTCCTCCCCTCAGTAGGCACGGTTGTTCTGCTGAAGAACTCCCGAAGTCGTGGCACTGCTTTCTACTTAAATAATTAATGTGCCACAGCAAAGGTAAGAAATGTTTCCTAGAAGTTAAGTGTGTATTTGCAAGAGCAAAGGTAAGAAATGTTTCCTAGAAGTTAAAAGTGTGTATTTTGCAAGAAGTGACAGAGATTTCATTCTTAAACACTGTTATCAAATATATCCCTGGGGCAGGAGAAATACAAGTACAGTTGGTTCTACACAATGGTCCAACCTTTCACTGAAGTAACACAGATGGGTTTTCCTTCTTGTTACAGAAGAAACTTCTTTAATCCCAGGCTGGAGTTCTTACAGCAGCCTTTTCCCCTAAAGGAAGTTCTGTATAACTGAACTTGGTGTGGTTAAACATGTGGCTGCTGCCAGCGCTCCAGGAAAAAGACAGTCACTGAGGTACGCATCAGCTGTGTTGCTCTTGTTGCTCTGAGCAACTCCTGCCTCTGCCCAAGAGGTATTCAGTGGCATGGCTACTGACGTTCCCTGCACTCACAGCTCCTTACTTAGATAAAAGAAAATCTGTACTTTTGCTGGTTTTGTGTGTCTTGATGATCTGATTTTTGCTGTTGTTTCATTTCAGCCCTCCAGCATCCTGTACATCCATAAGACTTGTCCTTGCATTTTCTGCCCCTGTATTTTCTTCCAGACCATTGTAATTACTTCCAGAGATCCCATGATTCCCCTGCCTTTTCAGCTGTGGGAGTTTGTATCTCTTTCCTTTAAGTGGGTATATGTGCTGATTTGAAATGCATCATGTGTCATCTGTCCTCAGCATTTCTTGAAGTAGTGCCAGGACAGCAATACCATAATAGTAGTAGCAATTAATTTGTCTTCATGGAAAGATGCTGAGAAATAGGGAGAAGTGCAGTAAGACAGAAAATGGAGAAATTATTATTGAAAATTCAGTCTTAGGACTGAGAGGGAGTGATTAATTAAGCTGAATGTTTGGAAATCTGCCTAACCTGTTCATAGCTGTAGCAAATTATTCATGACCAATTTGGAAAAAAAGCTCATGATCCCGCTGTCTTTATGCTATGTGTGAAACTCGTTTTAGGCATGATTTAAACCTCTGAAAATATCTGCGCAAAATATCCCTGGACCATCAGCAAAGTTGTGCCACAAGGTTCCAATTTTTTTAACTGTTCAATATCAACCGTTGAGTAAATAGAAATAATTAAAAACAACAAAACCAAATCTTATTCTTGCAGCTGGTAGAATTCACTATGCCAGTTCTGTACAATGTGGTGAAACTTTATCCTTTCATCCTGCAGAAGTTACTGCTGCTAGAATGCACTCTTTGATGAGAGTGGAGGATCATTTGGCAAATAAAGAAATCTCTACCTCTCATAAATTTTGCTATTTGCCTTCAAAAAGATAAAAAATCAAATTATTAAAATACAGACTTTGAAAACAATGGCATACAAGTCACATTTGCAGGCTCCTTTTTAAAGCAAACATTGATTTACTTGTTACAAGCAGTACCTTATATAGAGTCACCTACATATCACTGTATGTTACCTAAGATATAAATCCTTTCAATTTTACTGTACTATGACATAGTAGACGCAAGATAATGCTGACCAAGCATATGCCACTCTAGTAATAGAAACTGAACAGTGGACATGGATATTCTTGCAGTATGCAATATTCTTGAAACAAGGAACCTTCTTTTTTAGGATGCATTGCTTCTTCCTCCAAGCATTCAGTTAAGCAGCTGCACGCAAACCTCGAATCAATTTTTATAACAACGGAGAGGACACAGGAGAAGGAATTTAAAGTAAGTAGTCAATAAAAGGTAAGAAGCAACCTTGAAGTGAAATAAAAAGCCAAAAGGATGTTAGAACTTCAAAACAAAATCAGACCTCCCTTTCAATGTGTGTAAGTGAAAAGGATATTTGATCCTTTCTACATCCTTGAAGTACTGTGGCTGAAAGTAATGCTTTGCACTGTAATGCTTCATTAGTTCAAAGCGCTGTGTAAACATTAGCTAATGAAACCTCATAGTACCTCTGCAAGGCAAGCTCTATTTCTCTTACATGGCTGATAGGAAAATGGAGATGCGTTTTCTCGTCCAAGGACATGCTCCAAGACATGTATGGCACTGGAAACCTTATTTTCCAGTCCGTGATCATTTCCTTTACCCTACAGCGGTTTTTAGTCTACTTCAAGTACATATTAAGAATGTCTTAACTGTCAACAAATCACAGGTAGCAAAAATAAATGTTTTTATTGAAAGTCTTATATAAAATTTAGAACTATAATTGCAATAATTTAGGAGGTTTTGATCCATTAAAAAAATGCATTATTTTCTTTCTTCACTCCAATACATGCAAAATCAGAAATGTAGGGTCATAAATCAAATACATTGTTTTTATCACATTATTGCTGTGCAAATATTCCACATGACTATACGGAACAATGTGCTTCACTCGATAGTTCATAGACAAGTCAACTACAGGCAGGTAAGGTGCTAAATATATTAGCTTAAGTTGAGCTGATCTCATAGCGTGTGAATTCAGGTGTGAAACTGGATGGACAAATGCTTCAAATCAAAGTTCCAAACTCTGCAAGAAAGCAGCTCAGGATACAGCCCAGTTCTCCAGAGTTTCTACATATAGTTCAGTGAACTTGGTTTTTGTGGCAAACTTAAAGCCAGAGAAGTGGGCCTGAAGAATACGTTTGCTTTGCAGAATTTAGGTAGCTTAGTATGCTAAGGCATGGTTAATCCTGAGAAAGACTACAAAAATTATTTCTCTCTTTCTTAATCCCTATTATATGAATATTTCGGATGATCAAATATTACTATATTGAAAAGAACTGCTGTGTTTGCTGTATTTGTCGTATAGTCATACCTTGAGTTTTGTGCATGTGGCCTCAGGCTTTATTAGGCAAATATATCAGTATTTCTGGGCTATGAGAGTATAGGTTAATTCCTCATATGAAAGCATCGCAGCATCGGCTTTGTCCCTTTCTCAACTGAGTTACTTTTACGGAGATGGTTTTCTATAATGATACTTCACATGATCACCTGCGATGAATCACCAGCGGTAGTCACCACTCTTGTTGCCACTCGCTGGAGGTGGAGCAAGGACTGAACTGATGTGTCAGTAAAACCACACCTTGCACCCCTCAAGTCGCCTGCAAGTGCTAGGGTTAAGGCAGATGAGTGCCTGGACACAGCTCCCGACAGCAGTCAGATGGGTACGGCATGGTGTGCCTAGCACTTGTCTTGAGCTAGAAACACATCTGCAGACTTACAAATCTTTACATGTATCCTGGTATCATATACAAGTGTGAATTAAGGGTGGCCAAAGTACGCTCCAGCCTCCTGCAGTACCTGGCAGCTCTAGAAAGGGCTGCAGAGTCCTGGGTCGGGTCGGGAATCAGATGGCCATTTTCCCCTTCATCATCCTTGGGCTCCGGCAGGGGGTGGAAGCTGACAACAGGACATTTTTCCACCCTAGAGGAACGCCGACACTGCCTTGTACCCTCACAGTCTCACGCCACTGGCAGAAATAGAGTATGCCCCAGGCTCGGGGGTGCATGTGCGCCTGTGTGTGAGGCTGTGCGTACAAGTATGTCAGAGATATATCTATACATATATTTTTATATATATATACACATATAGACACACACTCTTCACACTCTTTAAAAAAACAATAATTCGATGCTAACAGATACTCCACAGTGAATATCGACTGAAGTACTCTGGAGCATGCTAGATTCAAAAATTCACCCCTTTAAAACTAGCAGAGATAGAGACTCCTGTGGGATTTTCTGAAATAAACATGATTAAAGCCTAATAGGAAGTTGGAGCTGAAGACCTTGAAGAGAAAAGAAACTGGAATTTCAGCAATGAAAATAGTCGAGAGAAGAGAAAGTAGAATGAAAAAAAAAAGAAATATAAAACATTCAGTCTTTTCTTAGGACTCATATAAGCTACTGCATAGCAGAGATAGAGACTCCTGTGGGATTTTCTGAAATAAACATGATTAAAGCCTAATAGGAAGTTGGAGCTGAAGACCTTGAAGAGAAAAGAAACTGGAATTTCAGCAATGAAAATAGTCGAGAGAAGAGAAAGTAGAATGAAAAAAAAAAGAAATATAAAACATTCAGTCTTTTCTTAGGACTCATATAAGCTACTGCATATAAAGCACATGGAAGGTAGGTCAGAATTCCTCAACATGCAGAATTGTTATTTTCATCTTAGTACTTTTTTGTTATTTGCTTTGTTTCATTTTCCTTGTGTTTCATCAGGATTTTTTTCTAAGTTAAGAAATGTTAAGTGATGCCATTGCACATATAGATAAAAGAGACCAGCGACATTTCCTATGAAAGCAGGCCCTTTACAAAAAAATATATTTATAAATCATGTAATTCTTTAAGACAGAGAGGAGGAGATTTTGGGGAGGAAGAGAACAAGCATGCAATAGTGAACTAAAACATTAAACTTTTTAATGCAGTTTTCATGCAGTAAAAATGAGGACCAAACCTGAAGTTGAAAAAAATCAGCACCTCTGCTTTCAGAGGAGTTTTATTTACTGATAGCATTTGACGACCTGCGTCATGAGCTGTACGTTACACCACCACAAACTTTCAGAGCCTTGCCCCTTACTGCAGGTTCAAACTATCCTTAAAATAAAAATGTTGTTTTAGCGTGGTTTACATGTTAATAGGACTTCTATTAACTTCCTGAGAGTGACCTTTTAGAGTCCTTTCAAAACTGGCCATATTTACCGTCTCCTTTGGACCATCTAGCCCTCTGAACCGCTGCACGCATGCATCTCCCTGATGCTTCTGCAGAATGTGAACGACTTCTGCTAGTTACCATGGGGACATGAGCAAGGACCATGAGATGCATAGCAACAATGCTCCCATTTTTGCCATTTTTGCTTTCGTGACAAGGAAAGAGGAACTGCTACACATACTAGAGTTTTTTCTTACAGTTTATCTTTTTCTCACATGCACACATACGCAAAACATTTGCTCCCTTTTAGGTAACACATAACAGATATATGTTGGATCTTCAAAAGCAAAGCAGGAAATCAGATTACCATGTTTTCAGGTCCCTAAAGGAATAACAGGAAATGATTACAAGAACTATTGTACTTTTGAAATATAAACTTTTTCAACAATCTTGAGGCAGTAAAAGATACCTGAATTATGCCACTTTTTAACAAAAATGAGAAGAAAACAAACTTTGGATAAAATCAAATATACATACAAACATTCATATCTTGAGAAAGAGCTATCTAGTCTTTAAAAGATCAAGGACTATTCTATACTAGAGTTGTATAAATTGGACAAACATCAAGGGAATGGATTGAGGGTTGTGGTCTTGATTTGGGTTTCTTTTTAGAAAAGAAATAGTGCTCTGGTAATTTTAAAAATAGGCAGCTCTTAGCTTAATATTTTAGGTGAGAAGTTACCTACTGTGCTCCCCAGATTCTGTTTCTCTCTCCTCCCCTGCCCCTTTTATAAACTTACTCTTGTCCCTCTCAGGTCCTTTCTATATCAGTAGTAATGAATTTAAGCATTGTTAAAACTACAATTTTCCAGGGAGATAAGTCATTCAGTAACAAGACAGAAATCAATGTTGCTTAGTCACATACTATTTCTTCATTCTTTTAAATAATCAGTATGAAAACCTTGATTTTATTAGATTTTATTTTAATAGGTAGATCTAATTATGTTCTCAAAGGATAAAGACAACAAAGACTTAAACTCGGCTACTGGCACAATTCAAGCTGTCATAGCTCGCTATGCTCATGGTCCCTTCTTCACTGAATCCTTAGATGAACAAATGCTCTGTCATTACTTTATTTTGGTGCCACTAATTAGCTGGTATCATTGTATAAAAACATTTCATTCTCCAAGGACTAGATTGCTCTAACAGTCTTTCAGACACAAAAGCAATAAATAACTAATTAGGTCAACAAGAAGACACGGCAATTTTTAACTGCGTATATAACGACATTGAGGTAGCAATACCCTGACTTGCGATTTCTAGGGCAGCAGGAGTTGGTTTAGCAAAAGAGACAAACTTCTCACTGTGCTTTGAGAAGTGCACAGAAGAAAGAGCAGGCACCTGAGACATAGACTAACATTCTCCTGTCAAGGAGTGTTGGGGACATAATCCCAGAAACCAGCCCTTTGAGCATCTTCCTCTCTCATGTATGGATGGGGCAGGGCCCCTTTCCCAGCAGACAAATACCACAAGGCAAGAGCCTGAGGTTGTTTGCAAAGACGTGGCATATATGAGGGGCAGCAGAGGACAGTGTGGATAATTCATGTCAGAGTGAATCTGAATTTTCTTTTCTAATAGTGTTTGATTAATACTCAGCAGCAGGAAGACACTGTAGTAGTCCTGCTGCAGAATCTGAGTATTTATTAGGGCCCATCTAGAGCTATGAACGTTAGGCAGGTCCAGAAGTAATCACAGCTTTCTAGCTGTCTGTGCCATATTCTAGGGTTAAAACAATCTTCCACCACAGAGTCTCACACCACCCACCCCTGTCCCTCCCTTCCCACCCTCAGCACCCATCCAAGAGGTCCCCTGCCAGCAAGTAGCTGATGGAAATTATCAAAGCCAGCCAAAGAAGATAGTAGCTATGCAGCTCCCAGGAAAACTAACAGCTTTCAGCATTTCAAATATGCTTTTCCAAGTAAAATGCTTTCCTTCCCCATGCTCTTGGTCTTTATCTCACAGTCCTTCTAAGTGTGAGATTAAACCCTGGAAGTGAAATCCAGATGAAAATCTGCAGTTATCAAGGGGGGTGTGTGTGTGTGTGAAACAGCAAATGAATGGAACAATGGAAATTAATCTGATATTATTGGACAATACAGTTTGATTGCAATTACATGAATGCCAGCAAACTATGCATATATGGCAGATTTTCCACCTATTTATTTAAATAAGAGCTACATTTATGATATCCCATAGTGAATCATAAATATTCAAGGACCTAAATTTTCATTAGTACACTAGCAAGTAAATTTTCAGTGATGCATAGGGATTTAACTGCATGAGTCCCATTAATGTCACTACTTTGAAAATTTACTTCCTATGGACTTCTAGAGAGAGGATGGGAAAAAAACGAAAAAGGCTCTGTCATAATTTTAAGAAGATGACAGGGAAAAGCTTGTCATCACTTTGGCACTCTGGTACTTTAATCGGTAAAAGAATAATTTAAATCACATCTTCAAAAGTAAGCTCCATTTTAGGCACAGACACAGATGGCGATATTCCATCAAGAGTTTCTGCTGCACGTTACTAGACAATGTACTAATAGGCCTTTTCCTTTCCTGTAAATATTGACAGTAGGCCAAACCTGCTTGTCTTCTGGGAAGAGTTTAGTGGGACCTCTTGGTCTTAAAATTAGAAATCAGACTGTATTTAGGGTCTGGAATTTCAAACTCTGGCAGTGGGATTTTTTTTTTGAGAGAGAGCTCAGTTCCCCTTTGGCCAGCTGTTAAGTTACATTAATGAGACTAGAAAATTCTGTCTTTCTCATGAAAAAAAAAAAAAATTATTTATGGGTGGCAGAATTTTAATTCAATAAAGATTAACATTTTTTGTCATGCATAGTATTACCAATATGCTTTCTTTTTCCCTGAAATATGTTAAAACAAATTTTATATTCATGCCATTTTTTTTCTATTACGTCTATAATATAACATATGAGAGCAATCACAGTTTAGTTAAATATGTATAGTTTTTATCAAAGAATGCATCGAAGATTGTGGCAATTCATGCATCACTGCTAATTTGTAGTTCAGCTGTGAGGAACAAGGAAAACCATGGGAGAAGCCCTTGCACTGTGGTTAAAAACTTACAGACTCAAGAGGTTAAGAGGGGACTATGCTAACCAATATGTACTTTGCGTGGGCATCACTAGAGAAAAGACCCAAGGTGAACAGGCATTATAGGCCTGATTTCAGTATATGGACATGTGTGAAACTGCAAATTCACAGTTGCTGGTTCAGTTGGGCATAGGTCCTTGGAGATAAAAAAAGCAATTAAAGAAGGTGCAGATACTTCTAACACAGTCATTTCTTCGCATTGGTCTCTGCTGTAGAGTGGCATTTTCTGTGTCCAGCTTGCTTTGTCTGTCAATAACGATGAGGAACTCTTAAAGATTGAGTTATCATAAGAAAAGATGCTGAAAGAAACTGATAATTGAAAAGCTTCGAGTCAACAGGCCTAAATGATAGATACCACAGAACTCAGAAGAAGCTTAAGTTTGAGGGGACAGAGCAGCTAACAAAGTACACAGGCTTTAATTAAAAATGCCTACTATATCAGTAATTTAGAGGGTGACAAATTTTATGTCTCTAATTAAAAAGGTTTCAGAAGTGATCCAAGAAGTTACAGCTGAATAAACATTGCATCTATGTCAGGAAAGTAAAACAATAAGCACCTGAAAGACCAGGATGTGGTAAAGCTTAGCCTGCAGTTTTCTGAAGAGTCTCACTGATGTGCTAAAATTCAGTGAGTGTCACCAAAGTAATAGATAGCAGGCAGTTTATTCAGTCCTTTGACAAGGTCCTGCATAGGAAATTAATAAGGAAAGTAAATATTTGTGAACTGAAGCATTACTGGGGATCAAAATTGTCTCAGAAACAGAAGAGAAAGTCTAGAATTAAACTGTCAGTTTTTGCTGTGGGGAAACACAGAGTGCCTCAAAATCCCATCCTGAGATCAATGTTTTCTGGCATAGTCGTGGTCTAGAATAGGGGACCAGCAAAGTAAGCAGGTTGCAGAAGTTATGTAGGTTACAGAAGAGCAGAGGACTGTGAGGAACTTCAGGGAGACCAGATACTGAGCTCACAGAGGCCATCATTACGTTCAATAATGCTGGAGCACAGAAAATATACAGTAGGGAAAAAAATTTAGATTCCTCATATACTTTAAACAATTTCAAATTAACTTTCCTCCTGCTTCAGGGAGGAAGGATGCAAATGCAAGGAAAATGAGAGATGGCAGATTATAAACTGATAGGTTGAAATATCTGCTCAGAGTATTTTTCAATAGACTATGGAACTCATTGCTGTTGCAAGTCATCAAAGCTGAGAATTTATCAAGATTAAAGACTCTCTGACTTGCATTTTACAAAAGCAAATTAAGAAAATAACCCTTGTATAGAATTATAGTGGCTAATTCTAAGGAAAGGGAAGTAAAGAGATGAAAGGGATTTAACTTTGTGCTGGCTTGCGCTTGCCTTTAAAATAGTAAATCTGCCTGTAGTTGGATCTTATATTCTTCACAGCAGTAACTAGTTGTGCAAACAGACTGGGGTTTCTTGATGCAGAAAATAATTTCTATAATCTTTGCTTTTTTTTCAGCTTCTCTCCTGGTTTCTCAAATTCATATGTTCAAATCATAGAGGAGGGAGTGGCAAAGTCAAGAGAGTTCAGAGAGTTAAGATAGACCTTCATTCTTTTGTCTCTTTCACTGTCTGGCTGAAGGGCAATCAACCTTTGCCATCACAATTGCAACCACAACTGGGAAACTGAGCAAGTGGGGAGTGGAAGGAAGATTAATTCTAAATTTGATCTCTGAAGAAATAGCAATATCACCAAAGGGATCTGGGTCTAGAGTTCGATGGATAATCATAAAATATTCTAAGGCAGGAACCAGTGCCCAGGGAAAGTGGGGATGTTTAGATATGGGATCTGAGAGGCAATGAAAGAGCGAATTATGACAGGGAAGGACCCAAGACGAGGCGTAATGTATAATGAAAACACTGCCAAGATAATGATAAGTAGATATATAGATCGGGAGAAGGTGGGTCTGGAGCTGGATAGAAATACAGCCAGGACAAAACAAGTCTTTTAAATAATAGTTCATTCTCACTTGTGTCTTTGGAACCTTGGTTTATATTATTTTCATGTGCCTGCTTGCCACCTGAAGGCTCCTCTACCTCCCTGCGCCTTCTGTTCTGAGATTGTGAGAAGTGTGGAAGGTACTTCAATTAGACATAAAATGAGCTACAAAGCTGTGACTGTTTTTCTCCCTCCCATAGTGACTAGCACATTTGAGGAACCCAAACCTGGGGAAGATGGGAAAAATAAAAAGATGTTTTAAATGTATGCAGAGAGAATCAGAACTGCCCCACACAAGCAAAGGAAAATTTCCTAACATTAATCTACACAGCAAAGAAGATTATTTTGCCAGTTTAGTTTTAAGTGCAAAATCTTTCATATACCTCCAGAGAGGCTCTTTACTGGCAGAATAGTAATATAAAGACACTAATGTGTCAAATCAAAATGTCACTTCCCTCCCCCTTGTACAGATTCATTTCTCTCCCTCTCTTTGGCTGCCTCCCTCTGCATTCTCCAAGTTTAATCTGCAGTTTGACTTCAAATACAATAAGTCACTAGCTCTAGACATGTGCTTAAAGGACTGCGTATAATTGTAATTCTGAAGAGATTAATACCTTATATTGATCCCCTATTTCTTCATCTATCTTGGCAGCATGTAGTATTTTGTAAGAAAAGGAAAAATGATTTGTTTCCAAAATGGTCCTGGTTTATTGCCTATTCGTACAGCTGTTAGAACTCATGTGTTCTCCTAAAAACACTGTGGTAGAGCACGTAGAGTAAACACATGTTTAGATTTATTGCTTACAGTTGACAGCATATAGAAAAAGCTATAGTCTAGAATGAAAGCCTGCAGAAGCGTCTATTGATTTGGAAAGACAGGCTTTAGCTATTAAAAATCACCCTTGCTGTGCACGTGCACTTTGTGTCCCGGTTCAGTGGCTACGTCTTACAGGCAACACGGATGTCTCCTATACCATAAACTATGCTGGTATTTTGTAAATGAACACTAATTTTCTGGAATGTATAGCATGTCCTAACAGAGGTGAACTATGTTTTAATTTGGTAAAAAATTCTTATCACTGGGGCCATTTATCTGGTCATTAGATTAACGTTTGTTTTGTTGTTTTTTTTTTTTTAATAAGCACTTAAAACGGAAATGCAAAACTAATATGAAACAACAGGCTTAATGATATCCTTCAGGATGCACAGAAAGAGCTTGACTTAAAAAATAAGGGATAGGGTAACACCTGCAGATACTTACATGTGTTTGGCTTAAATCTGCCAAAAAAATAGACACCGTAGTGTGAAACTAGGAACTACATAAACCATTAAGGGAAGCACTTTCCAAAAGGGTTGCCTTGATTCTGTGAAATGCTGAATGCCTGTAACTCCTGTTTATATAAATGAAAACTGATGCGACACAAGACTTTGCACTATATCTAAGTCTTTTTCACATAAAATAGAAAATGGCTCTTTAGTTACATAGCATAGATCTGTGTTGTTTTTGTAAAAATATGTATCTCAGCCTTCAATGAAGGAAGACATGTTTAAAGGCACAAACATAGATGATACAGATTTAAAAGGTTGATACTGATGATTCCAGACCTGGAGAATTTAGAAATATATTAATAGATGTAGGCATACAAATAAAAGTGGTCACCACTTAATATAGTCTGCTAAATCTTTTTAGAGATGTAAGAGAAAATCCACTATTTGAACAAAAAAAAGTAAACACAATAACGAAAATATTTAGATTGCTATAATATCAAGAACCAAATAACTTCTATGGAAAATGACAATATGCAGTCCCGCAATGCATTCAAAGTTCACTCAGCCACTCCATAAATAACTTGCTTTATGTGCATTTAAAATGAATTTCTGGGGTTCTGTTGCACTGATTGTTAATACCAACCCCTTGACTATGTGTTATGTACTAAATGAATCCACCCTTCAGTTATGATATTGAGGCAATATGATTTTGGTCTATGATTTATGCATAGAATATCTATGCATAACACTGCTAGTTCAAGATGTATTCAGAAAAGAACATAATTTGAAATATCTTTGGTTTTGTAAATTTAAACTAGAAGCTTGTGAAGTTTTCCAGTTAACATGATACTTGCAGAAAGATAGGAAAAAAGTATACATATTGTTGGCTGGCACAGGCTGTGTCTGCATTAGCATTTTGGATGATTTTGCAGAGCAATTTTGGCACATGAGAACTGGATTTCTTTCAGATAAAATTAAACAGGAATCCCTGATTCAGGTGCAGATCTAATGCACTACAAACCCTAACGGGCTTTAACCAGTGATATGGGCTCAGGACAGTTTCAAACCACATGCATGGTGAGGACATTCAATTCTGCAGACCAGGCTAAATGCAGCCTAAAGTAAAATGTGCAAATTGAATATCAGATTGGGGCTCCACCACCAATTGCTTTGATCTAATGCTATGCTCCTACTGAGCTAACCGGCTTGCTAATGTAGGCATAGCCGTATATTTGCTTTCAGATCATCAGTGGCTTTCCTATTAAGGCCAGAAGCATAAATCAACTGAAAATAACAGAGATTCAGAATTAAACAAAAGCCTTCATAGTTTTAGCCACCTTTTTCTTTTCATTAAAACTTCACGGAAGCAAGACCAGGTACAATTAATGAAGAAGTTTTTTCTCAGCCAGGATTGTTCTGAAGTATAAGCCTGATATTAGTTTTCATCCATTCTTTGACTCATTTCTTGTCAGTTATGTAGAGTCAATGTCAAAAAATTTACTGTTTTTCCTTTCCATTGAAAAACTGAACTACAGAGATGAGAAAGCATAGGTTATCCAGACCCAGAAATTTACATTCAATGAAATGTTTTATTACCAAAAGAAAGGGGCCAGCGTGGTTTTAGGAAAGTATTAATATGAATTTTGCTATTGTTCCCATATTTCAAGCTTAAATGAGAATGACAAAACTGAGCACAAAAACTTATCAATGCAACGGTGAACCAAGAACCTTTTCTGTATAAGCCAATCAGTAATACAAAATAAGAGAAAGATGGAGATGTCTTGAGGCAGTAAATTAGATTTTTCTGGATGTTCCTTTTATGTACAGAACATTTCCAGTGTCAGTACAGCTTTTAAACATTAAAGCACTCCAACCCCCATTAACAGCATTATTGTGTATGTTTTCAAAAAGCAAATGGCTGAATGATAACAGCCTGTCTTTTTATTTCTAATTTCACTTCATGTTTGACTTGGTGAGATGATATGAACTGCCGAACTAAATTTCACGGATAGTAATAGTGACTAGCTCAGGTGTAAGAATATATTACTTGCTTCTGTTCACAATTAATTTATACAGGCTGTAATCTAGCATGACACCCCCGGTTAGTTGATGAGTATGCTAGTAACCAAAAGCAAGAGTTGACAATTTTTCAATCATCTTTAACAAATAAAAGTTTTGCCATCCCATTGAAACCAGTTATTCAGCAGTGATGCTTTAAACGTTCAATTAAATTATTCTCTAAATCTTGGTCACGTAAATATAACTTGTATTTTTCCTTTATTAGCCTCTGCTCTCCATCAACATTTTGCACTCAGCCCCTTTTTCAGATCATGAAGCCAGCAGTATAACACCACAAATATACCTTAGCAGCTCGAGTTGTATCGATGCAGATTTTACTTCCTACTCCTTTCCACCTTAGATGTGTCCACTTCAGCTTCTGGCACCCAACTTCATCAAAGTTTCTAAGCTAGCCCTATATCTCTGTGGCTTAATCTGCCTTCCTGTAAACTTTATAGCTACACATTGCATTGCTCCATTGATTTATATCAGTCTGCTGTATTTCTGCAGGAGCCATCATGTCAAGACTTCTTTCCTTTCCTGGGCGCTGTACCACATCTGTCTTTCATTTCAGACGTTTCACACTGCTGAGAAAGCATTTATGGTTATTTTTGGCCAGCTGCCCACTATGCTTTGTAGAGGACTTGTTTCTTTTAAAAAAATTTGCCTAAGGACCAAAGTCATATAGAAATTACAGAAATAGCAAATACTGTTTCACTTGTTATTGTACAGAAAATAAAGTACAAAATGTGAGGCCCGTGTTTTATATCTCAAAGTTTTAAGAATTTGGAAGCAATTTTGGGAATGGCTTCCAAAACTGCTGAAACCTAAAAGGCACCTGAGTGAGAAGACTGCACAGGTATGTTGAGAGATGTTTAGAGCCCAGTTGAGGTGCATTGCAGAAAGAACAGATAAAGAAACTTCCTTGCCATGGGCACAATCAGATCTGGGTTAGTCAGATTAATGTCTGTGCTTCTTTTCAAGGCTTCTGTCTCAAAAAATAGAGAAAAGGTTTATGAGTTTTCTTTAAATGCAATATGAGATGGTAGTCAGTTATTTTATCAGCTCTCAACATTTTGTACAACAAATGCAAAGGTGACAGGCTATCAAGAAGCAGTGGGATTTAATGTAAACAGCATGACACTATGAGTCAGGAAACCTAAATTCCTCGCCTGATCTTGCTCAGTAGCTTTGGCTATAATTTCTTTGCCTCTCTTTGTTTTGAGCACTACGTAAGTGCTAGTTAATACTAGTAATAGGCAGAAACAGTAGCAAGATTCATGAATTACATTCATACTGTGGGAGGGAAAAATGTTTTACTTTCCTCAGTACAGGGAGAGAAAATAATCTGATTCAGCTTCAAGGTTCTCCACTTCAGAGAAAGAGCTGGAAAAATATTCTTACAATCCCCTATGAAAGATATCCTGTAAAAGTATAATGTACATGTATAAGAAGTATTTAAGAGTATTAGATGTATATTTTTGGATGGCCTTTTGCGTACAGAGGATTTTATCTACTTTTTAAATGACAGTAACATAATCACATAATTATGTGCAAGGAAACGTGCCATAGTTATTGATTAGAAAACCATAGCTGAACAGTAACCACTCCAGATTAAGGGCTTCCCTTTCACCAGATAGTTCCTTCTCAAAGCTCTGACTTTCTTCTGCATCTTTGCCTATGCAGGCTGCAGGGGTAAGTAGTCAAAGCGTAAAGTGCCTCCCTTATTTAGAAGTTATCCATGTTCTAAAACTTTAGGGGGATGCAGTGAAGCTTAATATATGTCACAGCAGCCAACCAAACATATTGTCAGATCTGCTGCTAGGATCACCTGCAAGCAAAATGATAGCTCATTTTCTAGAGCAGTCTTCTAAGGGGAGCCTCAGGTTTTCTAGTTATTCTTTTTTCAGGATTTTAAGAAACTTATTTTTTCTGCTCCTCTTAAATGACATGGTCAGAGATTTCATACAACACAGGCAAAAAGTTATCATGTGTCTGATTCTAATTTATACTTTACAAATCCTTATATTTTGACAGCTAGCATATCTGCCATTATGATACCAGAGTGACTGTTGTAAATTGAATATGAATACACACACTTTAGAAAAGAGCAATGAAGCAAAAGAGTAGTATTTGTAGTCAGAGATACTCAATGTCTCTTTAAAAGGTTGCAGGGGTCTTGGGGCTTTCCTATAGCCAGCACTTGAGGGACAATCACAGTCAAAGCAGATGGTTTATAAGGAAAACCTGGAATATTTTATGTATCACTCAATCAAATTAAAAAAAAAAAGAAGGAAAAAAAAGGGGTTGTCTCTCACCCTACTGGAACAGAGTGGTTTTACAAGTTCTGCATCCGACAGCAAACAAAAAATGAAAAAGCTTTCTGCATCTTCTAGCAATTCTCACTGTAATTAAGATATTCTATATTATTTTTCTGCTAGGGCAGCCATTTTGCATTTATTCTTATATGTGAAAAAAGAGCGTATGGCATTGGAGGTGATAAACTGAATTTTTTCATCTTTAGACCAAGTGAAGCTACACATCAGTTGAAAAGAAAACAGACCAACCAACAACAGATAGCTGAGAAAGTGTCTCTAAAGCAGGGGTTGTTAGGACATGGCCTCAGCAGCCAAGAATAAATCCATAGGAGGGTGAACACGAAGTGCTATGACCTCTAGGTCCAGAACATAAATCACAGCCATACTAGACCTTGCTTGAAACTAATGAGCTATGGTCAGCGGAGTCCAATTGTTTGCTTTGCTCTGTAAAGGTTAGTAATGGAACAAAACTGGAGGAGGATGAAGCTATAAGAATTTGACTTTTTGAGATTCAATTTGTGAAGCTGTTTATTTATTTACAGGAATTTATAGGAGCGGTTGATTGTTTTTCTCCTGTTTTAAATTGAACAGGATTTCATACATCTCCTGTCTCAAGGTAAGAAAAATAAGACCTTGCCAACTCACAGGATTGTGAGAATGGCTTTGTTAGAAAAGCTCTTTCCAATTGTTAAAAAGACTTTTCTTTTTCCTGCTTACTTCTGCCCATCAATGAAGCAAAAGTTACACACAAAAAATCCCTCTGAAAGGTTGGAAGCTGCAAAGTTTTCACAGTTGTTTGGAAACAAGTGAGAACAACAGAGTAAAGCAGAATAAAGAAGTTTTCCCTATGTATCAGTCAGCAAAGAAAAGCCCATCAGTAGGGCTCCCAGGTTTCTGGTGCTGCGGCAATTTTGTAATTCCAGTGAGACAGCAAATATGACGACATGATAAAAATGGCTTTGCTGAAATAGTCTTTGCATGAGATAGTTTCCCTCCCTGCATTCAGGAGACTCGAGAGATGCTCTCAGCTGCGTGCAGTAAGTACACCCATAGGTTTCTTCACGTTGCATTTCTAAATCATGGGCACTCCTGCTGCAGTTTTGCCAATCCTGGTGGCCCTGCAGGGCCTGTCTGCTGCCTTCAGGCAGTCTGGCTCCCAGCTGAGATTTTCTGACGACATCTAAGAGCTTAAGGGAGATGCTGAAAGTGCTGGCAGCGTAGAGCTTTGTGTGCGGCTGGGCTTTCTCAAAGCTGTGGGGAAAGGGCTGAACACACAGATGCCTTCATGGAGGTTTTCCATAGAGTCAAGCAGGAACGAAAGAGACAGTCCTGATTTCCACAGTATGAGGAAGGAAAACGCAAAGCAGATGAAATTCTTTCTTTTCCATTTCTGAGCTTTTCCTCTACCCTACCTGAGTAGGTAGAGGAAAGGAAGGTCTTGGAGATCATCACTGGCCCACAGGATCATGGCACAACAAGCCAATGGTACCGTGCAATGACTCCAACGTGCCATCTCCATTGCAAGGCTTAACACTCCAGACCGTGAAGCTGGCCAAGGCATATTGTCTGAATGTCAAGCCATGATCAATGCTTCTTCCCGCCTGTCAGCCTAAGGATTCTCCAGCCATCTGGTGTGACTATCTCAGTCTGTAGTGACTGTCTGTCCTACAGGTATTACAGAGATGACAACTCATTTATGCATATATGATTTTGCTTTAAACCATCTAGTGCAGGCACTGAGAGCAGAGGAGAAGTGACTGCAGTGTAGATATTTGCTAAATTAGATTTACTTTAATAGACACAATTTGCTGCCATATGTCTGTCAGACCCCCAGCTGAAGGCTCGCTGGATAGAGGCTCCTTACTTGCCTACTGCCTTTGAAAAACGAGTCTTTAGAATTTTTATAAGTATTTTACCTGTTTGGAGAGCACCACAACATAATAGAAATAATAAATAAAAATACACATAGGAAATGTAATAAGGAAACATAAGCATTACTTTAAGTTAATTGTTATTTAATCATTCTGCCATTACTACTACAGAAAAATAAGATTATATTTCCACCAGGTGAGTCACTGAAAGCTCACTTCCATGATAAATCGCTTTGGCAGATGATGTCCGAAGAAAGCTTAGCATTCCTCAAATTCTGAAATGTGTATGCCAGCTATCACTTAAATAGTATCTGGGATTTATTTTGAATAGAGACAGCCAGAGACTTACATTGGCAAGAACAGCTGCAGAAACATTTGAGGCTTTGACCTTCAACACTGATGATGATACAAAGCTGTTTTCTGTAGTATTTAATCTGAATGTTGTTTGTCTTTCTACTTAGCTGCTAGCTCCAGCCATTCGTTCTGTTTTCTTGTGTCAACCCTAACACATTTTCTCCATCAATCTCTTCATATTCTTTTCTCCTGTGTTTAAGAATACAGAATTCACACTGGCAGTTGCACAGTAACACCCTGCGTGCATATTACAGTTCTTACTAACCTTAGAGCATAAGCTTTTGGGAACTTGAACTGTCTCCTCTAGTTCTCGGTAATATACAGGGCTGGGATCAGGGCTGTGGTATCAAGGGTAATAATAGCATATGCTGCAGCTTTTCAGACGCCAGTGAGATAAACCTAATTTTCACAAATTCTAATTCAGTTAACTAGATATTACCTGTGCCTATGCACAACTAAAAAGTAGAATAACAGAGACTATAAATGGCAGATTTCATTAAGGACTTTGGATATTTATGTATGGCAAATGGACATTTTATCCTGTGTATTGCTATATGAAATCATTACATGCTTCAAAACAATTTGCGGTTCCATTAACATTCTTTCTTTATTCACCTTAACTCATCTGGCTCACTGGCCTTCTACTTGCTAATGAAGCTGTCTTCAGGGTAGGTACGGGGATATTCACGGTTCTCATTGCTTTACCATAGTTTGTTATAAGCCTCTAAATATTTAGTATTCTAAAAATGTATCTGTTCTGTGGGTCATATCCTAGTTCTCATGAAGACAGCAACATAACACACTGATTTGTCACGGTGATTGCTATATCACAGATACTTTTCAGACACTTTTGAAAATGGTTTCTAAACCTCTGTTCTGTTTCCTAACATCTCTGCTTGGTTTTGACATTAGCCCAAGCAGCACCATTGGAGCTTCATCGAACACTGGTGCTTGTTTGCACTCCATGATCTCCCCACATCAGCAGCACCGGCGCTGTCTGCCACAGACCACTAGTCCATCTGCACAGGTCTCACTGCGTGGGGGGCACAGATCAGCTGCAGCAGCAAAGAAGGTGGAAGGCTGAAAGTGAGAACAGGAGTGCCGCTGGGGGGCTATACAGGTACAGCTTTGCTAACAGCCTCCCCAAGCCTTACTCCCTAACAGCAATATAGAATTGTATCATGTCATTACTATTACAGTTGTTCATCCTGCGTACTTGCAGTGAGACTGCTCAGCATTGCCGGTGCCAGGCTGACAGAACCATGGCTTGACTGTACGGCCACTAGTATAGAGCCGGGTGCCTCTTGGTCCTGCTCCCGCAGGGGCTGCAGCTGTGGACATTTTAAAAAGGCACATAAGATATGCCACAGTCAAGACATGTTGGAGGTGGCAATGGTCTAGGCTGGCCCCACAGGCTGGCAGGGATACCTGGAAGCAGAGCCCAGGCGTTGGAGGAGGTGCACCCGTGCTGGCTGTGCACCCCGGCACCCAGCGCTCCAAGGCACAAGCTGTGCCTGCAGTCACGCCAGCCTGGCACCCCAGCTGTGACCCGGGAGCTTCCCTGCAGCGATACGCCAGGGACATCTGCCAAATCTGACCTCCAAAAGAGTCATTAGGAGACTGTGCAGTGACAGGCAATGAGACTAAGCTTTTGTTCTGTATAGAGAATCACCTGAGAACACAGTTTTGAGACTCAAGAAATGGCAATAGCAGAAAATGCATCCACTGAAAGAAAGGAATAGCATTGGGGCATTTTTATTGAAGCACAAAATATTTCACTGTACGTTTTTACAGTCTCTGAATAATTTAGGAATGCAAACTCTTTAGAACTTCCCTTAATATTCCAATACTCTGTCAAGGTTATCCACACTACACGGTGGTTTACCACATATAGAAGAGCTGTGGTTTTGGCTGAAAAAGGATATTATAGCAGTCAGAAGCCCCCCTGAATTATATGTGCCCTTAAAAATTATTTTCAGTAGTTTTTACTGGATTTTTCTTGCATTTAAACTCTCTATCAGTTTTGGACATCTCAGAAGTTAGGTAATGCTTTAAAACACACTAAGTATGGAAAGAAAAAGGTCTGTGTTGTGCTAAGCTCTGGATATTTAAAATATTGAGCATAAAAAAGTTAGTAAATTTGAAGAAATGGTGAACTGGGAAATTAGTCTTAGCACCAGGCAATTGACAAGGATAAAGTGAATACCAGTATGTGAACATATAGGTCAGCTTCACAGAGCTTAAAGGCCTGGCACGCTACGTAATTTTATAAACTGTTTCTCAGTTGACCCTTCAGGGTACAATGAAATGCTCTTCAGTACAGTTCCCTGGAAACTGGTAGGAGATTGTGCCTTCTTTAATGCTTAAGAGGCTATTGAGTAATATGTGATTCATACAATCGTTTCTGGTGTTGACTCGTGGAGAGGGATGTGTGGACTGATCGTGGCCTTGCATATATTTTCCAGATGTAGAACTATCCGTGCATCCACATCTCCATCCACCTCAACAAACACCATCATGAGCAGAACAGGCAGTTGCCCTCTGAGAGGTCTCCTTCTGGGAAGACGGAGCTGGCACAGAGCGCAGACTGGAAGAGAGAATAACACCGACTGTACATAAAAGAGACAAAAGAAAGTGATCTAGAGAAAGAGGAGGAAAAGAAGGAGAAACAAAGGAGCCATGAGGTGAATGTTCAAGGTGTATGGGGAGCGTAAGTGCATGGGTGAGAGGCTTACATAATGCTGAGCTTTTTATTGCCAGTATTTCTTATTCACAAGACACTGGAAGAAATCCAGCATTTCCTTGATTCAATTTGCTTGATTCACAGCATCAAGGAGAAGCACAAGTCTTTCCTGAGTTCTGACAATCCCATTTTATAAACAGGGAAGTCTATGTAGCAACAGTACGAGCTGCACGCATTTCAAGTCTCATGTTCCATTCTCTCAAAACAAAAAAATGCTGTTTAGGCTTTTCCAGATAATAACAGATAAAACTATGCATATGTGTA
The DNA here is from genome assembly GCF_000699145.1 of Aptenodytes forsteri. Lineage (NCBI taxonomy): Eukaryota > Metazoa > Chordata > Aves > Sphenisciformes > Spheniscidae > Aptenodytes > Aptenodytes forsteri. Next base: position 17,971,409 of record NW_008795695.1, on the reverse strand, counting down.
TACGTATGTGTACACACATGCACACACAAACCATTTTTCAAATTTGTTGCACAAGCAACAGGAACGTCACCTACAATAGTCGGCTTGCATGAACTGGGATTACTCACTAATGATAAAAAAAAAAAAGAAGAAAAAAGTCTGACTTACATGACTATAGAGCGATTACAGGAAAATGCTTGTACCTTTGTTACTAGCCTCCCCAAGCCGTACTCCCTAACAGCAATTTAAAAATTTATGATATAATTATTATTACAGTTGTTCATCCTACATACTTCAGTAACCTACAGTGCATTATTATGGGTCTCCACAAATAAACTTCTGCCTTTTATATATGCAACCCCCCCATGCATTGCAAATTCCATTCCAAATTGTGCAAATTCATAGGTGCTTAAACTTCTGCAACACATAGGAGTTTAGCAGATTTACCATGCAGTAAAAAACCAAAAGCCAAGAGCAAACCATGAATCTGTTAGAAAACAGACAGCCAAGAAAACATCTATGCTTCTCAGGCTATGCATATGCACAGCCCTTTTGCCTAGCCACTGTCTTCCTAGCTTCATATCTCTTTTTCCCCTTCTTGCTACCCAAAGTCATGTTTGAAAATGGTAATATAAATAACGCTGAAAATAGAGCATCTTGCAAGTGGTTATAGTTTGGGAACCTACATACTTTTCTTCCCAAATGTCAACAGTGTGCATTCCCACCTTTCTGAAGTGCAGACCCTTCCTTGTTTAGGATCAGCATTTGGGACTGTAGTCTTTTAACAATTTACTCTACCTCCAACAAGTGCAATCTTTGCTCAGCACTGAAGTTTTGTTCTTTTTTGAGGTCAGTAAGATGCCTGTGTTTCCTTGATTCAATGTCAAGGATGAAAAGCTATATCAAGTCTTTTGTGGGTGTCTGAGAATGAGTTTTCACTTGCTAATTGCACAGCGTTAAGTAAGGACAAGCCACAGCCCCTCCCAAATCGCATGTCTAATTCCCTGAAGTGAAAGTATTTTCTTTGGAGTAGGTAGGTACCCCTCCATCCACATGTGTTCCTTTACACACAAACACAACGTTTTCCCAGTTCTTTGTTTAAGTGTGTCTAGACCTTGGGTCTCACCTGGGGCCTTTTCTTTCAATTGCATTGTTTTTCTAGCCTCTTGAATAAATTATTCCACGGAATAGCCATAGATAGAGAAAATTCTCCATGGTTGGCGGCTAACTCTGTTGGATTATCTGATTAAAGGCTAATCAAATTGCTAATCAGCAGTGGGCAGAGGATCATTGACAGGTGGAGGAACCCAAGCGATCAGATCAGTGAAGAACAGAAAACACTAAGTTCTCACACAGCAAGAAATGATTAGGCCATCGTCCCTGATGTGAAACCCACCAAAGAAAATCTGTCTGACAGACTAAGGCTGTTCCTTTTAAAGGGGTATAGGATCAATGGCGGGATACAGGGGAAAGGAAATTTTGGGATGGAGCAGATGAGAAGGTTAGGATCATACAATACCTATTGGATGTTGTCCTGGTTTCAGCAGGGATAGAGTTAATTTCCTTCCTAGTAGCTGGTACAGTGCTGTGGTTTGGATTTAGGATGAGAACAAAGTTGATAACGCACCGATGTTTTAGTTGTTGCTAGGTAATGCTTACACTAGCCAAGGACTTTTTAGTTTCCCATGCTCTGCCGACTGAGAAGGCTGGAGGTGCACAAGAAGCTGGGAGGGGGCACAGCCAGGACAGCTGACCCAAACTGGCCCAAGGGACATTCCATACCATGTGACGTCATGCTCAGTACATAAACTGGGGAAAGCGGGCGGGGGGGGCCACTGCTCAGGGACTGGCTGGGCATCGGTCAGCGGGTGGTGAGCAATTGCACTGTGCAGCACTTGCTTTGTGTATTATTATCATATTATTATTATTATCATAATTTTATTTCAATTATTAAACTGTTTTTATCTCAACCCACGAGTTTTTCTCACTTCTGCTCTTCCAATTCTCTCCCCCATCCCACCGGGGGGGTGGGGGGGCGGGTAGTGAGCGAGCGGCTGCATGGTGCTTAGTTGCCGACTGAGGTTAAACTACAACAGATGTTTAGGGCAGAGAAGGCAGGATGATAAAGGGAGGGATCAAGGCAGATCAGGGAGGAACAAGCATAGGAAAAAGAAGATGGAGGATGAAAGTGTCCAGTCACATGGCAGCCAATGGCAGTCAGAAGGCAGCCAAGGAGTTCATTTTTCAGAGCGCTATGCTTGATGGCTGCAGTCTGTTCTATTTTCCTTTTAAAACCTACTTCTAACTCAGTGCTGGGTGAGCCTGCCCCCAGTTTAGAGCTGGTGCAGGTGCAAACTGCCAGGGACCTTGAAGTGGGGCAGGCCAGTGGTGGGACATGAGCAGCGATGCCCCCACCTCAGGGAGAGCATGCTTGGGGTGGGGGCACAGGCCAGGGCCAGCAGTTGCAAAAACCCACAGTAAGTGCCTGTGCGCAAACAACTAGCAAACTTCAAGTGGGAGAAGCAGGCAAGTAGGAAAGATAAGAGCTATGAAAGTGGTTTTCCCTTCTCTGAGGATGGGGATCAGGCTCAGGATTGGCTGGAGCTGGGATTTGGGATGAAAAGAGCAACCTCCCACAGCTCTGGCACAGAAAGGGGGGGATCTCCTGGGTCCCACAGTCCACCAGGTTCAGCTACCTCAGACTCTACAGTAGTTAACCTGTTTAGCAATCTTCATCGGTCATCACCGGTGAGTCAGGAACACGGGGTTGTAGCATATCTAACTGTTCAGCCATGCCATCTGCAGTGGCTGGATGCTGTCACTTTGCTCCTACTTTCCTGTTGTAAAGCAACAATGGGCTTAGGAAGACTGTCCAGACTGCCATGCCAGCAGTGCTATATATCTTGTCCCCCAGTCCTGTGACAATTCCTTTGGTCCCACAGCACAGGTGTTCAAGAGAGAGACTGAAGGACAGAACAGTCAAGAAACTACCTAATGACTGTGATGGAACTCACTGAAGGGCATTACTGCAATGCTGAGAAACAGCAAATTCACTGGCTTGGGAAAGCAATCAAAACAGGAAAGCAAGTCTAACATTTTTTGTCTTTTATTAACGGACTTCAAGTTCTAATAAACCTTTTGAGTTTTTCTTCTGTGAAAAATAACAGTTTTCAAGTAGCAATATAATCTCAGCTTCAGAAGTACAGTTCATCCAGAAGAGATTTATTTTTCTTAATTCAAAGTGAGGTAAAGATACATCTAACCAAAGGCTCCTAAGACGCAAAATCAAGGTATACATTTTTATAAAACCTACTGAGCAGAGGACGAAATACACACATGTGCACACACACACATATAAATATACACATGATATTAAATCTTCCTAGTACACTAATCATAAGGTTTTCACTCCAATCAATTCACCACTTCCATTGCCATTAAAGAAGTTTGGGACAACAAATGAAATTTGCTGAGTAACCAGAAGGCCAACTATTTTTGACAGTGATAGTCCGAAGGGAAGGAAGCAACTTTCAGAGATGATCTTCCATCCTTGAAAGTAGTCTTTTCCAATTTGATCAGGAAGCCATTAGGGTGAGTACCTCTGTCAATTTCAATTGGTGTCCTGCAGAAAGACTGCTGAACTTGGAAGAATCCAGGATTTAAAGCAATATATAATGCTCTGGAGAACCATTGCACATCCTGGATAAGACTATCCAACACTCTGATTCCCATTAAGTATTAAAGGGTCTGGTCGGTCATATCTAATAAAGGAAAATCTGACTATTGCCTTGCATTACATGATACTCCTACAGCACAGTATAACAGAAGAGTTAGCATCCTAGCAACTTCTCTGCTTTCATTTAAATTCATATAAAATGGAGGCCAAGCTGAGAAAAGGATTTCTTTAACAGCGAGACTCTGACAGACTCATAAATGTGACTCACAGGTAGCAGTGCTTCTGGGCCTGTCTGTAATTGTAAATGGCTTGTTTGCATGCTCTATCCATCTCAGCAGAGGGACATCCAAGGCTAAGCACAAGTGCAAGACTGAAGGTGAGACTGGAAACTGTGCTATTGAGAAACTGGGGAGGAAAGGCAGATTGTACAGTGGCGGGAGGAAGCAGAAATGATTGACTAGATACTCCTAGAGTAACTCCTTATAAAACAAAGTGCTTCTCATGGCTGGTCCCTCGCATGAGCTCTCCTTGTCTCATACACGATTCGTAAGCTTAAGAACCTTATCTCTGCCTTTGCTGCTGCCTTGTCCTCCTCTGTGTGAGGACAAGAGGGAAACTGAAGGCTTTGTGCAGAACGAATGGCCATCTACATCAGGTACCCCGTGCACAGCACACTTGGATCCCCTTTTTTTGTCCAAGGAGGCAAAAGCAGGCACTACAAGACAAGTCTACTCTGTATTCAATGATGAGCAGTGCTAGCAGTGTTTTGACTCATCTGTGTTACTAAGTACCTAGCAGACCTTTTCATAGATCAGGACCTCGCTGCACTAAACCACTGTACAGTCAGACAGTACCTTTCCCCAAGAGACTGCAAGAGGACAGATGGATTAAGGCAGTGTAGATCCACAAGTCCCACTAACAAAACAAGTTGGATAATATTAGTTAACATAAGAAACTGTGGTCTCAGCAATCTTATGTAGTTCTCATGACTCTCGACTGGAAACATCTTCTCCCTCTACATCCTCACCATCAAACTCCAAACTGGCCTATCAACAGTTTGAATACATCAGTGAGCATCAGGTACTAACATAAACATTAAAATTCTTCATTATAATGAATTTCCTCTATTATGAAGAAAAATCAACAAAGCAAAATTGGAGCAGTATTAAATGAATATATTCATACAAGTTATTAGTCGATGTAATAAGTCTGCAACCTAATCTATTCCAAAAATAATCACAGGAAAATAAACATAATTAAAAACACCCAAGCTGACATATGTCAGGACAAAGTATGTGTTAGTAGATAACTACCACTGATTGTGAATCATATAACAAGAATGGAAATGAAACTTTTTGTTAATTAAGAGGTGTCGTGCCTATTTCTGATTCTAATCTAGATGATATTAAGCTTGTGGTTTAATGAATTCAGCCAACAAACAGACACGCTAACAGGCAGAAGTCCACAGAAGCAATGCAATTTAGTTATTTGTTTGCTTTCCATACTCCGCTGTACATCTGTGAAAGAAAGAAAGACAGAAAGAAAAAGTCAATTCCGTATGCCGTGTGGCTACTTAAGCACTTCTTACTATGCCTTCCAGGAAGGCCTGTATTTCTTTTCCACTTGTAGCCTGATCTTGCTGATTATCGTTTCTGAAAGAAGCCAAGAGGGATAACCTGGCACTAAGCTGAGACGTAAGTATCCGATAGGCAAATTCTTCTTCTATCTCCCTGCTAAAAGGAAATCCAAATTTCATTTGTTAAGGAGACAGTTTGCTTGAAACTAAATTAGCCCTCAATTTTTCAATTAATATAAAGCAAGAAAGCACTTTCCTTTTCTGCAGCAGTGGTCCCCAGCCAGTTGGCAGCTCACCACTTGCATGTACCTTGGAAGCTGCTTGGTGATCTAGTGCCTTCCAAGAAAGGCAAAGTATCATGCTGTTGCCCAAAGCACACTCTGCTGTCACTTTGCTTGCTTGTGGGCCAGCACAGGTTTGGAGCTGCTAAAAGTTAATGTAAGAGTGGAAGGAGTCACACAGCTTATGTCTAAGACATATCTGGTCCCCACATCCAGATGTCCCCATGGCAGCTTCTCTCTTCCTTCCGCATTCTGGGGATGCCCACACAACTGAAGCCTGGGGAGGTGTTGCAGGTCTCAGAGCCACAGCCTGCTCTGCATGGTGCCCTCAATAGAAATAGGCTTGCCAGATAAGACCAAAGGTCAAAATGCCATAGCCTCTGCAGCATCCTGATCTTTGGATGGTCACTGCAGGTATCAGGGTGCAGCTGCAATGCAGTCTGTACTGTTCTTGGAAGAAAGCTGTGATCCCAAGTGCCTGCTAGTTGAGCAGAAAACGGAGAGCACCATAACATCTCCTTTACTCTGACCAAGTCCTGCTGAACTTGCACTCTACCGTTCTGAGGAAGAAACACAGGGCAAGACTGGTTAATCATAACTCAGCAGTACTCGGGCTCTGACAGCTTCTCCAAATTCTCATGTCAAACAGACCACTAAGCCTCACTTCGTGCTCAGAGGCTCGTTTTTCAGCTCATTCCCCATGACTGTAAAAAGCTGCCCAGTGAACTCATAATGAAATCATACCTTTTATGTTGATATGGCTAAAATGCAATTAGGACAGTACTGAGAACATTGTATATGGAAAACCCCATATTTGTTATTCTGCAGAGACTAGAATGTCAGAAGCTGTCAGCTATTTTAGGCATCAGGAAGGGAGTGAATACTGAGTTCATAACAATACTTGGTACACAAACACAATGCTTGATAGTACTGCTGATATTTAGCAATGCTGTGAGAATTTGTTTTAATATGGAGACAATAATAATTGTACATGTACCTTAATAAAGAAGTTTGTAAAATAATTATTCACTACGTATACTACTTGTTTAATGTGCTGTGTCTGCCTTTAGTATGTTAAATAAAAATAATTTTAAAAACCTACTTGCATTTCTGAGTCAGCTGTGACTTTGAGTTGTCACATTGACTGCATAGATTCTGAACCCAGTCTTTTGCTTTGCATCATCCCTGCTTCCAAAGATTGTGGAATAGAAGATAGAAGTCCCATTGCTGTCTTTTATTCTCAGGTATATAACAAAAAGCGGAGATAATATTTAATAATTCTGATAGACCACTGAGACTTTATTGACAAAAAACAAATCCTAATTTGTCTTTCTATGTTGTTATCTGCAGATGCATTTATCATTTCCTATTCATCCCTACTAAAGTTTAGAAAGTGTTTGCTTAGGTTGTAATAGTGTTCACATCAAGTACTTCTTCTTAACTACTAGAAACGCCGGTTTTGACAACCTTGATTCCATTATTAGGTCTGTCTTGCCAACAAAATCCTGCTAACCTAGAGAAGCTTTGCTTCCCATCTTCTACTTTAAGCCAGTCAAACAGAAAGAGAGAAACAATTTTCAAGCTGGGAAAGCACAATGTCATGCTCTTCTCTCCTTCTCAACTTATCATAAAAATATACTAGATGTTATGATTCATATAGTGAAATGCAATGTATTTAAGTTTAAATGAAACCTACAGCAGTGTCTAACTTCCAGCAGAGCAGAAATAATAGAGAATTTAAGTTTCTTCTTTCTGTAGTTCTTTCCTTTATCAAGTCTAACCACCATTTTTCTTGCACCTAGAAACCTCTCAGATAGATAGATGATACTTAATGGAGTGCCTTGAGACATGATTTTTAATCCTCAGAGGGAGAGACCAGAAAATCCTCAAATACAAAAAAACCCAAAGTTGATTTATAGATTACACCTTTCTTCATAACCCTGATAGAGGAGGAAATACATTTTTTGGACTGTAAGGAATTTAAATGAGTGTAGCTTTATGATGGATTCTAAACTATGCATGAACGGGTGAGACAAAAATGCATTTAGCAAACTAGTACATTCTTATTCTCGCCGAGGCTGGCAGATCAGAAGAGGCAGCTTTAGTTATTCTAATTCAAGGCTATAACATCTGTAAAAAGCTGCAGTGTAAATACAGACAATAAATGAAAAAAAAAAAAGAAAGAATAATTAAATTATAATTCCTGCTTAGAAGGTCAAGTGATTAGCTTTACATTCAAGTCATGTGTGCTAAAAATCAATCATTTAACTTGATTTATTAAAAAATAAGGAAATAGGGAAGGGAAACCACCATGTAAATAGTTTAAAAGATTATTCAAGGCCAGTCAGAACACACCTTCTCAATTTTTTTTTTTCAAATTAAGAAGAATGTTTAAAATCTTTGAAAAATATTTGCTCATCAAAATAGTTCAGTAATCTAGAAACTAGAGAAAATATTTGTTTTGGGCTTGTATAACCCTTTGAAGTTAACTGTTAAAAGGTAAACAGAATATGCTATTCAAAAACAACAGTAAAAAGTGTTTTTACAAAAGGATGAAATAAAGCATTTTAGCATTCCTAAAATGAGCCATTAGTATTGATGCCCACCTTCGAACAGCCCAACCAACTATCCTACCAATAGCTTCTTCCTCCTCATTACCCACATAACTCTCCTTGGCTTTCAATACCAGATGAAAAAGTAAAGAGAAAGCAATATGATAGAGCGTGAAACCTAGCTAGAAGAAGGGTGAAACACACTACCCCACACCCATGGTATGGTCCATACCAAACAGCAGGCACACATCTCACCCAGAGCCACTCATTAATAGCTCATCCGCCCTCCCGGAGCTCAGGTATCAAAACTTTCTGGCCGTTTCAAAAGGAAAAGATTAAAGCACACAGCCCGGTCTTCTGGATTGGCAAAGAGACCCATGAGCACTGCAAATTCACACAGAGAAAGTCGCATCTGCTAGTTCTTCACACATGCAGCAATACTTGCTCTACTTACCCAGGTTGTCAGTTCTAGTCAACAACAATATCCAGCTACAAATTTTAGGTAAAAATAGCACTGATGAACATATTCACAAAGCCAACTTTAAGGTCATCTGATTCTTCCAGGCTGAGAAAAATTTGCATTCAGTCTTAGCTTTGGAAAGTAAAAATTTAGATAATTTCCTCTTATTCAAGAATAGCAGTGGATATTTTTTATACTGTTGAACATTTCTGTAGCATTTAGAAACACTATTTCATGGTTACCCAGTGTCATCTGACATAGAGAAAAAAATCCAGGCGTAATGTATCAGAATGTTTTTTCAGGAACGCACAAAAGAAACAGCCACAGCCAGCCGTACCTCCAGCGCTAGCCTTACTATATGGGGTATACAAGTAGTTCCTCTGAAGAGGGGAAGAACTGATGCCACTGTGTGAGCCTAGTTGGAAAAAAAGGATTAAAGTAAACATCTGCTGGATATTACACAGCTCTGCCGATGCATTGCCATGTAAAATCATCCCACTGTTACCAAGAAGACCTGTTTATTTACATGATCGATTCATGAAAGAAAAACAGGTTGCTGAGGCTGGACACAAGGAAAAAGACTGCTAGCTCAAGGGAAACATTTTAAGAAGCCATAGTGCAGTTCAGTATTTCTGAATGCCACATTTGGTCATTTTTTTTCTGCAGTTAGAAAAATTGTATAAGATTTCTCACTAATACCAAATGCTGGTGTGGTTACAAAGTACTTTGCTATCCTAGCAAACACAACTGGCTTTATTAATGCATTTCATTATCACTTTTCAATGATAAACATGACCATGAGTGCATTAGGAAATTGCATGAACATGAATATACAAAGCCTGTCCTAATTATCTTCCTATTAACTAGCACTAGCCAGTCTTTAAATACACACGGGGCTAGAATACACCTGAAGGTCCAGGTTGAATAATCCCTTTAATAACCTTATATTGTCACAGCTGAACTATTTATTATTAAATAATATGCCAGAGTTGATCTTAAGGTGGGAAGAAGAGTGTGAGACTGCCAAACTGATTCCCACAGGAACTGTAAAATCAAAGAAGTAGTGAGTAAAGGTTTGTGATATTGCCCATCATAAATATTTAGCATCAAGTACACTGAAAAGTACCTACTTACCAAAACAGGGCACTCTTTGAATACTCTGAGGGGACATGAGAAATAGGATGATGAAAATGTGGGCAGTGTGTGGGAAACCTGTAAACCATTACTTAATGCACTACTGGCAAGCACAATATAATATAACTCTGCTATAATAATAGCAGAGACACCACCTGTGTGCAGTGTGACCAGATGGATGATCTGCTCAGTCTGGTGGCAGAACTGAAGGAGGAGGTGGAAAAGTTAAGGAGTATCCGGGAGTGTGAGAGGGAGATAGATTGGTGGAGCCGCACCCTACCATCCCTGAGGCAAAGGCAGCAGATGGAGGCTCCACAAGAAGCAGAGGATCCCCTGCCCTCTTGCCACCAGGCAGAAGGAGGGGACCTAAGTGACGGGGGGAATTGGAAACAGGCCCCCGCTCGGGGTGCCAGGCGAATCCCTTCCCTGCCTCCTCCACCTTCCCAGTTGCCCTTACACAACAGATACGGGGCCCTGGAACTTGAGGGCCAGGCAAATGAGGATGTAGATGAAGGTCCATCCAGGGGGTCACCTAGGGTGAGGCAGTCAGCCCCACGCATTATGACTGCCTCTGCTAAGAAAAAAAGGAGGGTAATTGTCGTAGGCGATTCCCTTCTGAGGGGAACAGAGGGCCCAATATGCCCACCAGACCCATCCCACAGGGAAGTCTGCTGCCTCCCTGGGGCCC
>NW_008795695.1:17950259-17957636 GCF_000699145.1 Aptenodytes forsteri | reverse complement strand
GGAACTGGGGTTGTTTAGCCTGGAGAAAAGGAGGCTGAGGGGAGACCACATCGCACTCTACAACTCCTTGAAAGGAGGTTGTAGCGAGGTGGGTGTCGCTCTTTTCCCAAGTGACAAGCGATAGGACGAGAGGAAATGGCCTCAAGTTGCGATCTTAGAGGTCTTTTCCAACCTTATAATTCTATGATTCTAAAGTATTGTGTAGATGAGCAGAGAAGAATTTATGTGATAAAGTGGTCATATAATTTTTTGGTTTATCAGGGACTGTTGGAGAATAACTTAGGTAGAGTATCTGTAACAGGGCAGCAAAAAGTTTTAACCGGTGTTTTCATAAGGATTTACTGCCAAGACAACTAGCATTGTTATGTAGTGTTATTGCTAATAATGTTACTTTGAAAGACATCTTAGTTTCCCTTTCATATTATAATGTTATCAACCATAAAGGAAGGTAACAACTAAATATTCCTCCAATGTAACTCTAACTTATTTTCCATAAAATTATGCTGATAAAATATAAAAAAAAAATCTTATTTTTAGTAATTACTCCTATATATATATATGTGGATACATATATATACACATGCACATATTGATAACATTGGATTGCCTAATAGATTGCAAATTACATAACTTGATTTCTCATATATATGCAGATATACATGCAGGTATATTTTGTATTAAAATCTTTAGTGTGGTACCTTAAAAATTAGTTCAAATTAAGTCAGATTAAAATTCCAAATGACAATGATAAGACAGCTTCACCTTAGTCAAAATAAGAAGTGAGTCTTGTGTAAATCATAGGGGGTTGCTATCAAATGGTATGGGTTACAGGTTTACCCACAAAAATCTGGGAATGAAAATTGGAAAGAAATTTGGTTGTTTTTTTTTCCACAAAATGCCATTCAACAAAATGATTTGCTGATGCAGATAGAGAAGTATGGCAATACCAGGGCAAGATGGGCCTTGGCTCCCCAAGAAGGGATTGAAAATTAGTATTGGGATTTTGTTTTTTGTTTTGGTTTTTTTTTTTTAAAGAGAAAACGAAGTGATGCAAGTTGAATATGTGTTTTATTTTACTGCAGATGGTAGTGGATTAGACCCTTGAAGAATCTGGTATTTTATGGATCTTTGCATTCCCTTGGGTCTTGACTGCGTTTAGTCCTCTACACCCTCTAAAAGATTTGACCTACTCCTAAAAATATTAGTTCTTACTTGTGGCTAGCTGCAGACTAGCTCCATATAAACTTGGTTTTATACCTTCTGGGTAGCTCAGGAACATTGATCTCCAAAGCACAGTTATGTAGTGGGCTGATAACAACAGTGACGTACTAAATTGTGCCACTCTGGGAGTGTTCAAGGCATTCCCTAGAAGTTTCTCTTCAAGTAATACAAATACCAGCTTCACTTACCTTATGAGCTCAGAAGGAGTCACAGCACAAAATGGTTCAGCTGATGATATGGTGAATAACTGTCAGTTATTTGTCTGGCATAATTATGCTGGCTCTTCAGGCTCCTGAGAGAAAGTAAATGTCAAAGGCATCTTTAATCCAGCAGCTGAGCATTATCAAGAACTGGTGTTCAATATATTATTGCCAGGCTAAAAAGAAAGGGTGACATGGCTAATCTGACTTCATCTGCTACACCTAAGCACCATCCGGCAGCAAAATGATGAAGGGCGAATTAAAACCAGATTACATTCACCTGAAAAAAAAAATCACCGAAGTTTAGACCAGGCATTCAAAGGCCAAACCTTTCCCTGCTGAATTCAGGCTAGAATGAGTTTATAAGGTGTCTTAATTTATCTCACTTCCCCTTCTTGTAAGCAGGGAAATAGAAACCTGCATAAAGTGAGCAGTAAATACTTTCAGCTGTGGTGTGTGAAGAGCTTTCTCCTCCTCTCTGTCCTCTCAAATATCTTTTGAAATAGAATTAACTTGGCTCCCAGGTTTCTACACATCTCAAGAAAAAGATACTACATGCTGGCATGGTCATCCTGATGAAGACAGCAGGGACTGCCAGGGTGCTGCAGGTTAGGGAGACAAAGCAGAGAAGCTGGTACTGATGTGAGGAGGACTGGTAGTCCCTGGGGACCTGTAACCTGCACACCACTCCAGCGCCACTCACTTCGAGCGTAACTCTCCTGAGAGGCAAGAACAGTGGAAGAACATGACCTGCTTCCCTTGAAGGCCTTCCAGTGGTCTCCTTTGATTAACTGCCTGCAGGCGAAAGATTTAGCTCCATGATGACTTTCAGCTATGTCCCGTGCAATCTATTAAATCTTGCTGAACTAGTAGGGGTTTCATATATAGGACATTAACTGGAAGCAGTACAAGATGCTGTGAGTTTGAAGAAAACTGTCAGGGTCAAGAAGCACCGGTAAGAGAATCAGCATTTGGGAAGCCCATGACACTGAGAAAGCTTTTTTCTTATTTTTGAAAGCCGTTCTTTAAGTGTTTCATATCTAAATGGTATAACCTGATCTGCTGAGTTTGAAACACGTTTTGTACAATACGTTCTCTGCATTCCCAGGGGCTCTTGGAGAGGTACGGGGAGGCAGCAACAGGCAACAGAAGGTGAAAATAGTGAGGAATGTTGGAGGATATCTTTACTCCTTACAGACTCCTCAGATGGATGTTCACTGACTTTCTTTTGCCACAGACTCTTGGGAAGAGAGTTTTTGTCCCCTGATTATTAGGAATTTTACAAGACTTGATGCCCCACAAGAGGGAAATCTTCATTCTGGAGAGTAAGGAAAGCTGACAAATTATACTTCCCTAACATGTTTCAAGATTAAAATAACAGGTTTAAGTGTGGAGACTGATTAGGACAAAGCTTCCAGAAACCAGAAATAGAATTGATTCAGCACTACTACACTTTCCATGCTCCTCCATCTGAAGGGATTTCTAAAAGCTGAACTCTTCTCCAGCTGGTTTCAGGGCAATCAAAACATACAAAAAAGGACTATATTTGCTTTGTTTTTTCCTCACATAATAGTATGTATTCTATATACATGCTATACAATTATGTAATAATACATTGTTTTCGTATATGTAAATAAAGTTGCTAAAGCTATTGTTTTAGTTGTGTCTACACAGGTTTTTCCTTAAATTGAGTAGTTGTGGATGTTGAGTACAGTCTCATCCACAGAGTGTGATGGCTTTTGCCCTATATATCTCTTGATTCCCAGCTCTCAGCAATCATATTGAAGACTGAGGTCATATATTCTCCTCTTAAGTGTTTTTTTCCTTATTTTTCAAACCCTTACAAGAGGTTGTCAAACTACTACAATCACCTGCTTCAGACAGATGGACAGCAGTGTTGGACAGCATGTAGCCCGTATGTTAGGGAAAGAAGGAAAGTAGGCTGCCATAATCATGATCTCATTCTTGAGCTACGTGATATGGGGACATGATATAGCTTTATTATTGGCAGTGCTTGATTATTTAGCCCTTGACTTCTGCTACTTTTCAAGCATGCCTGAAAATAACAAATTTCATTTTACATTGTAAGTTTCATCATCAAAATAAGGGAAGGAAAAAATGGTTTAGTCTGAAGACATTTTTCTTCCCTCTCAGTGTTCTGATCTGGTTGATGAGCTGGAAAACTAATCAATACTATCTGCAGCCTTGGTGAGGTGTATACTGAGTACAACTGAGACTGCAGTGCTCCTGGAGAAGACTGCATTTAAAAATAAAAGTTACAGAGCAAAGAAATTCAGTGTTCAAGGATGCATTTCACAAACAAGACATTAACTCCTAATCAAGAGAGACACCACAATCTTAAACCTATCCAAGCAGAGAAAACACCCTATTTGGGGAAAGGAATATCAGAATTTCATTACGCAAGTAGTCATCAAACTAAAGCAGAGAGCTTGTAATGTAATGTAAGACACAGGTTGTAAAGACATATTCCACAGTGCGTTTCATTTGCATTTCATCTTATAGATTCAAATCCAAAACCTAAATTTACTTAGTTGTGTGGATTTAGCAAAGAGAAGCATTAAAAATCTTTTGTTGTTGTTTCAAAAGGCAAATTGAAAAACAAGCTAGAGGACTCAAAATTTAGAAAGTCATTGTACATATGAGCATTCTGTCACAGATGCACACGTATACGCTCTCTCTCAAAATATACATTACAGTCTATGTGTATGTACGAAGGAAATAATACATACATACTTACACACAAATATATTTTCTAAATTAACCTAAATTAAAAATTAGAATACAAATTTCCAAATTAATAATTGTTTCTTTCCTCTTAACTTGCTCCTTGAAACACATAAACTAAAATTGCAGAAAAGTATAATTATAAATTATTTTAAACCACAAAACTTTGCACCTACCAGCATGTGGCTATGTCATAAGACAAATAACAAATGGATTCTAGTGAAATCAGCTCCCTGTCTACATTGCTGAAGAAAATGGGCAAAAATGCATGATGAAAGGCTGCATAACTGATTTAGAAGTCTAATTCATTAGAGTGGACTGTATCTCCCCTTTACTAAATTCTCATCGTTTTTCGTGCATACAGATAATCATTTATGTTTCTGTAAAAATACACCGAGTACAGTATTTTTGGCTGTAAGCCGAGAATCATAGTATGCTGCACAAAAACTCTCTGAAATTTCTTGTGTCTAATCTTTATTTTAATTGAAACAGGCTGGTAAAGTAATACACATACAAGCTGCTAATGTGTGTGTAGTTTATCTTCATTTAATGAAATATCAGGTTTAGGACAGGAGAAACGTGGAATTTCCTAAGCTGTGAGAAGTTTTAGTGTAATAAGAGATTGGGTTTCCAACATGGCCATGATCGTTTGGACTTTGTGAAGTAGTGAGAAGGGCTGTACATGAGGTAAAACACTTTACGTCCTTATAATTTGTTTCCCTTTAATTCTAAAAGGCAATTCTGAAAGATGTTCTGTCACTGATCAGCATGTACAATACATGATACACAAATCAGCATCAGTGAATGTTCCTAAATACTCCTTGCTTTCAAAATAATGGAAAAATATGTTTTTACTGTCTAGTTCTTGACTGCAAAAAGAAAAATATCCCCTGCCTACTATAATTCTTTTTCTTTTTTTTCCCCTTAGAAAATGTCACTGCGTGGCCTTGCATGTGGCAGAGCACACTGCTGAATGCCGGGCTTAAGAAACAGAGTTTGCTCTGCAGCTACCTAACTCCTATTTAAAAGGGAGAGAAATTAAAAGAGAAACAGGTGATAATTGTGGATACATTGAGAAGAGGCTTCTCATTATGGAGTTCTTTGCTATCGTATCGACTTTAAACCTTTTTTCATACATGAAGGGGAGAATTAATCCCAGACAGACATCTTGGAGTCTTCCTCCTTTTTATTATTTCATCTGAACTGGTGAAAATTCAGCCTTTCCCTTAAGAGCTGCAGCAAATTCAGTCTGAACTGTGTGTTAATGGAAAAAATTGTCACTGAGCAGGAACAGAATAAGAAGAGTTCCTACTTTCTTTTTCTCAGAATGACTCTAAAGCCCTTTTCTGAGCTTTCTTTGAAAATCCCATATCTGAAAGACAAGAAACGTGGCAGCGAAGTTGTTGGCTGTGCATAATACTTGCTCACATATAAAAATTACTTTTTTCACTCAAGGAACAAAATTTCTGATGGTTGTTATGTGACCTAAAATGCAAGAAGTCTTAGCTTTCAATTCTGCAGCAGATTTCAGAATATTTTAGTATCGTTTACTAATTTGCCAAAACAAAAAGTTGTTTCAAAAAAGTGGATTATTGACCAGCTAACATCTATAAGCTAACTGCCTCACACTTTTATAAGGAAAATATTACACTTTATAGTACAGAAACCATCTTGAATATTTTTTTTTAATTATTATTTTTGTGTAAAATTTTTGGTATTATGTATATTTCTATTTTTATATTTTCTCAGATTTTCTGGGGGAAAAAATCAATAGCCGAGCTCTTCTTTTGAATTGTAGGTCAAATTATTTCAGTCTTTTCTGTAGGAATTATTCCTAAACAAGAATACATGGAGATGGTTGAATCATAACATGAATTGAAAAGTAGGCAAACGTATAAAACAAAGACATGTTGCATTATAGCATGAGTTACCGCCTTATTCAAGTGTGGCAGTCTGAAGGACTATCTTATAGATTGGCTCAAGAAAATTGCATTTCCAACCCACATCTAGGCTGTTCTGCTGAAACTGCTGAAAAGCAGAGCATTCTTCATAGTGGATGAAATTTAAGTCCCCTGGGAGGCAATGAGACTCTTCTTGTTAACTACATTGTTGCTTGGGTTCCATTTTCTTAACTTCACTACTCAGAGGCATCTGTATATTTACTGATTTCTAGCAATATTATGAAAATATACATGGTAAGCTGAAGCATTCAATATTGCTCCAGAATAAATTCTTTTTTTGCTTTTCCCTTCCTAAGGCAGAGTACAGTTGCTGGTCTTTTGACCTCAGTATTGTGAAGTACTGTAAACATATCCACTTAAAGTATTTTCTCATCTGTGAAAGGAGAAAAAAAGAAGCAAAACTGCATTTGAAATAAGCTAGAGGCATGAAATAAAATGCTATAAATACAATATATCTGTGAATCACATATTTAAGAATTAGCATTAAAATCCACATTCATCACACAATCTTCACAATCTTCACAAACTTCACTCACATCAACAAAAAAGAATTCCCCACACCAAAATCAAAATAACATCATGACAACACTGAATGAAAGTGGACCATTTACACACAATCCACCCCTTGTCCCTTCACCACAATTACAACAACAGAAATTCCCCACGATCATTCCACTTTTTCACTCTCTAGCTGTGTTCAGTCCATGTTTTGCCCGTTACCTCTCCAAATTACTATACTTATCTTGAATTCCTCATGCCCCACGTTGGGGCCCCAAAAGGACTGTGGTAGGTTGACCCTGGCTGGACACTAGGTGCCCACCAAAACCACTCTATCGCTCTCCTCCTCAACTGGACAGGGGAGAGAAAATACAGCGAAAGGCTTGTGGTCGAGATAGGGACAGGGACATCACTCACCAATTACCATCACGGGCAAAACAGACTTGACTTGGGGAAAATAAATTTAACTTATTACCAATCAAATCAGAGTAGGATAATGAGAAATAAAAACTAAATCTTAAAACACTTCTCCCCCCCCGCCCCCGCCTTCTTCCGAGGCTTAACTTCACTCCCAATTTTATGTACCTCCTCCCCCGAGTGGCATAGGGGGTCGGGGAATGGGGGTTGTGGTCAGTTCATCACACATTATTTCTGCCGCTCCTTCCTCTTTGGGGGAGGACTCCTCACACTCTTCCCCTGCTCCAGCGTGGGGTCCCTCCCATGGGAGACAGTTCTCCATGAACTTCTCCAAC
>NW_008795695.1:17934966-17950170 GCF_000699145.1 Aptenodytes forsteri | reverse complement strand
CCCACAGGGTCACAGCCTCCTTCGGGCATCCACCTGCTCCAGTGTGGGGTCCTCCACGGGCTATAGGTGGCTATCTGCTCCACCGTGGACCTCTATGGGCTGCAGGGGGACAGCCTGCCTCACCATGGTCTTCACTATGGGCTGCAAGTGAATCTCTGCTCTGGCGCCTGGAGCACCTCCTCCCCCTCCTTCTTCACAGACCTTGTGTCTGCAGAGTTGTTTCTCTCACATATTCTCACTCTTCTCTCTGCTGCTGTTGTGCAGCAGGTTTTTTTCCCCTTCTTAAATATGTTGTCACAGAGGCGCTACTACCATCGCTGATGGGCTCGGCCTTAGCCAGCGGAGGGTCCGTCTTGGAGCTAGCTGGCATTGGCTCGATCAGACATAGGGGAAGCTTCTAGCAGCTTCTTACAGAAGCCACCCCTGTAGCCCCCCCGCTACCAAAACCTTGCCATGCAAACCCAATACAATCACAAAGTTCATATGATTCAAAAGAAAAGCTGTGGGGGAAAGGCTACTGAACTTTCCCTGGATGATGACAGAAATAAATCTCCTATGCTGATTTGCCAGCTAGAATGGGACTGGAGTCTCTCAGATCAGAAGACAATGAGATCCATATATGAAGTGCAAGAAAAAGAAAAGGAAAAAGAAACACTCCAGAAGTTCTAATCTTAACAGACTTGGAGAGACTCACAGACTTCAAAAGGGCAAAAAGAGAAGTCAATAGACACCAGAATAGAAGAATAGTGTTCTTTAGACAGAAAAAGCCTTTGATATATGCTGGTAGATGTATATTCATTCTTTAAACCAAAAATTAAACCAGTATGTGATACTGTGCACTTATTCTAATAGCATATTTTAAAAGTGGAGGAGGATGTAGAACAGTGCTATGGTGACATCAATGTTAAGGACTCACCACATGGGGTTCTTATGTCCCATCGACATGCCTGAGAAAAGTCCTTTGGCTAAATATAGAAAGAACATCTCCTGAGATGTACAAACCAGAATTGCTCTGTTTGAGTCTTTCTTATAAAACCTGGCAGGAATCTAATGTGCAACCTGCTTGCTAACATTTGAGGCCTGGTAGGCATATACAACACTGTGGTGATGAAAGCAGTTAACACCAGTGGGACACTCTGTGGACTCCGGTGGTACAAAGAGCAGCAGTCTGAACTTCCGGAGATATGTCACCCACAATTTTCCCCCGTAGGAAGGATCTTTCAGTACATGGTGGGCCTTGTCCAGTGGTCAGCACCCAGAATGTGGCAAAGCAGGTCACTGCTAAGTTATGAACTACTGATAAGCAGCTTACGATAATTAAGTAACTGTTAATGATACAATTGCCCTGTAATTAATGTCATGAAGTTTATGTAATGTTTCCTACTCTTCTTAAATTCATGTAATTGAGTTCCATGAAGCACTTTTAGACAACTTGTTAATTTCCTAATCAAAACACTGAAAACAAAACGTTAAATTTTCTCTTTAATTCTCCTTGTTTTTTCATGATTAAACTTCTCGCAAGGATGTTAGTTTTGGCTTGAGCTGCTCTGCAGTGCCACATGTTGCGTGTCCCTGGGAGGGGCCCTTGAGCTCCTTGTGCATTTTTTAAAGATCTCAGTGTTCCAGATAATTGGACTGGGAACGGTTTCCTGTGCACTGGTTGCAAATTAAGGAAATTAAGGGAGCAACTGTTAGAAAGGTGCATTTCTTATTTAATTTGCTTTCTGGAATGACAGAGCTATTCAATCAATTTCTGAGCATTACTATTATTCTGGAAGGCTGCCAGCCAGGGAAGTATAACTAACTTCTTAGCTGGATTTGAAACAAACAAAACAGAACAGGGAAGCAATTGGCGCTGTTGTAATATGAAAGAACTGAAGGTCTGCAAAACAAGATGACTTCAATAGGTGTTGACTTTTAATTAAAGAGAAAGTAATTATTTTAAAAATCTTTTCTTTGCGAGGCATCTGAAGAGGTGGACAAAGATAGAAGAGGACATATCATTTTTCTGGAAAACAGGACTATGAATAAAATTATGAAGAAAGCAAAAGAATTTTTACAAGTGGAGAGTAGATAACTAGGTATAAGGAAATACAAGGTTAAAAGGTTGTTATTACAGCACATTTGGCGGATTGAATAGTAGAAGAGATGGTTGTTAATGAGGATGAAGCTACTTTCTTTGTTCCCTAACATCCATAAATCCATTTTGCACATATTCTGGAAAAGAGTTTGAATGAATATGTATTAGACATTTGCTTGCTGCCATTGGTTATTTTCCTCTCTCTTTTATGCAGAAGAATAATAGTAATGAAACTGGAGAACCGTATTAGTGGGTCACCAATTGTCTCGAAAGCAGGAATGCTGCAATATGCCCTGCTATTGCTCTCCTGCTTCAGATTAGATTGAAGTCTGAACAACATACAGCCCGCTTCTTGGAATTTTATCCAACATCAGATAACATCACCCATTGGCTGAAATAAAAAGCTGTCAGTTTTTCCCTAAATTCTCACTAAAAAAAAAAAGATCATTTTCTTTTAAATTCATAAATACTGAGGACACTCCAAAAATCACAGCAAACATTTTAAGCTTTGATAGAGTCATTATAACTGGACTCAATTTAAGTTAAAAAGGAAGATAAACAGTATGATGTTTGGCATTCTGAAAGGGTTAAATTTTATAAACTAAGAAAATTAATTGATGCTTTGCACATGCCGAAAAGTGCAGAGATTTGAATGATGGAAAACTGAAATCTCCATGAGTTGTAGACATAAAACTATCAAAGGTCTGTATGTCAAGGAAGGAGAAAAGAAAAGGAGGAGGAAAGGACACCCAACCTAATCACTCCAATAAAAATATCAGGAAAAATCTTCAGGTTTATGAACAGGAAAAGCACCAATTAGCAAGCTATATCTTAGCTATCAAGAAATGTAGGGCTAAAGCAAGAATTGCCAGAAGTCAAGGTGAGAGCTGAGAGCTTACGAAGAAATAAAAGAAACAGTTGAAGAAATGAAGATAGACAATAAAAGTGGGGATCCTAAGCAAAGAACCAGCAGGAGTAATCTAAGCAAGTCTCCAAAATCAAATTAATACTCTCAGTTTTCATTATGAACGTTTTGAAGACATAAAGGCAAGATGCATAATGAGAACAGAGGTGTTTAAACGACCATTCTAGAAAGGAATGAAAAACTCAAGGAACTCGACAGAAACCTGAAAGAGATAGCAAAACAAATGTTAGGTCTGGGAACAAAAATCTTCACTAACTCTGTCAAGTCTGGGATTAGTGAATATAAAAGCACAAAGTATTTACAGCAAGAAAAAGAGGACAAAGGTGACTGAGGAATTAACACACCTGGTAATCTGATGTCTAAAGTATGCAAATTTTTGGAAGAAATTTTGAAGGAAACAATACAAACTCAGATGTAAAGGGGAAATGGGGATAAAATGTGACATAGTTTACCAGAAATAAATTGGCTTAGCTGACTTGATACTTTAATAAGCTTCATAGACAATAGAAATGTAGCAATTCCTCCATCTCTGGGCTTTCAGCTTATTTGATCTAGTGAAAATTTGTGAAATATTGGTCCAATTGAAGAAGATGAAAGTGATGAATTAAAAAGCACACAAGAAAGTGTTAAAGGACTGTAACATGTAACTGTACTGGGACTGAAGGGGAAATATCAGACTTGAGCTATTAGTAAAGATTTGTTTCACATTTTGTTTAATATTTTTGCATTTATTCTACCAAAGAAGAGAAGGTGGGCCATGATCGCTCCGTAAAAATACATCTTGGAAAAAATACCAACAAGACAGAAGAGGTATTTAAAACAAAGGAAAATATTTGCATGTTCAAAAGAGATATAAAATGCTTATAAGTGCATTTTATGGAAATGATAAGGTCTCTAATTCTTCGAGCATTGAACATTTGGGATGTAGAACAGCATTCTAGTCCCTACCACTGGAGACTTAAAAAAACCCAAACCAAACCCCTAATTATTTATAATACTGTCCTCTGTAAGGTTATGAAAGTCATTACATTGTACAGTATCTGTGATGGCAGATGATTGGTTTTCCTTACCCAAGGGGTCCTGTACAGTCCTAAGTACCTTAGTGCAATGACATAACACTTTTACAGCTCTAAAAGAAAAAGTCTGCTGTAGATTACTATCAACTCTGGCCTGACCTCTGGCTTTCCAGCCCCGGACTGCTAGGTCTAAAGGCATTTGCCTTGCATGTAACATAGGTCATCATAGCTTTCATCTGTAACTGAGTTGCCTTTCAACCCAAAGTGCTGGGACTACCATTTCATATAACAGCACATACTCCTATATGGTTCACACACTACAATTAGAGAACTAAAAGTTGTTTTTTCAAAATTTTCCAGAAGATACAGTTTTTGTGAATGTGAATGGTGAAGGTGAATAACATTGACAAGCAAGTATAAAGTTTGAGTGGACACCGGCACACATAAATCAGAAAACCAAGGTCTAAAGTGCAAATCAAAACCACATGACTGATGAGGAAAAAACAGAAATTAACATAAAAATCTGCTGGAGGAACACAGGCAAGTGTGTTAAAATCAGTTAAAATTCCCTAAGCACAAGCCATGACCAGAAGTGATTAAAGTCATATGTTCTAGAAGTGGTATTTTCCAAACTATTAGCATCTTAAATTTCATCTCCTGGGTAGAGTGAAAAATGAGCCAAGTCTTTTAAAACATATTCCTTTAATGTATTTAGATAAGGCACAAAAGAAATTAATTTCTTTCTTTACGTGATTGGCAGCACCAATAAAAGACATACTCTGATTTTTAAGAGAAATGTTTCTTTCAGTTGTAAAATTGCATTTTTCGGTGTCTGCATGCTTTGTTTTTAAAGAAGTCTCTAATCTTAACAACAGTTACATCAAGTAAATGGTGTAACCTGATTAAAAAATCTCCTTCCAGGCTTATGAAAACTGATTGTTGAAAATACTTTGCCCCAGCTCTACAGACTCTGTACAGCTAGGCTTTTCTCTTCTGTCTTTCATCCAGGGTGTTTCTGAGAAAGTAAACCAGGCTTTGATCCTGAAGCTGGGTGTTCTACGAATTCATGTGATGATGGTGCTTGCCAATGTTGATTCACTGATGTCTAGTAAAGCATATGCTGGCATTTCTGCCTTTCCCTCACCAAGGGCACATAAGATGGTCTCCTCATTCTCTTTGGCCAACAATTTCATTAAGCTTGTCAAAACTGAACACCTTTGAGACCTCATGCTTCAGTAAGATCTGGTAGAAATTATTCAGCAATGTTGTTTGCAGGAGGGTGAGGATAGACAAATAGAAATTTAAGGAATAGAAATTTCACATCTTTAAGAAACAAGGCTATAAAGAACAGACATAAATTAGTTTAAATGCGCAGTGAGCCTTAAAAACTGAATTACCACACACTATCGTGTTTTCTCCATCTAAATGAAGAAGAAAGGGACCTACTTAATATTGTTCGCTTTGTGGTGTAATTTGTAGTATGTTGTACAGATATTTTCAAAATTGCTAGATATATTTTGGGTCTGCTTGTGGTATGAGTGTATTCTTGTGAGATAAGAGTGGGAGATATTAAGGAAATGCAGCTTAAGGAAAAAAAAGTGTAAACATGGAGAAAAAACATTGCTGACAAATATTAACAAGTTGTGTAGAAGCTTGAGACTTTCTCAGCGTGAAATTCTACACACCTTAACACTGCTGGACACCACAATAGTTAAAAAGAATAGAAAGTAACAGTTATATAAGCACTACAAGTCGTCTTGAAAACCACATTCTGAAAAACAGAAAAGTCATAGTGCTATTTTCTTTCTTCTTTCAGAGCTTTGAGCAGATTTTCATTGGTGCTATTCAGGTTATGAAAGCAAGGTACTGCAGGGAAACAGGCAGGAGCAAGTCCTCTCCCCAAAACCTTAAGTAATGCTTCTTCTAGTCTATAAAGTTCTAAGCACCCTGTTCCTTTCATAATGAAAATATTTTTACTTGGAATCCAATGCAATACAAAACAGAGGTGCAATAGGGAAGGAAGGAAGGAAGGAAGGAAGGAAGGAAGGAAGGAAGGAAGGAAGGAAGGAAGGAAGGAAGGAAGGAAGGAAGGAAGGAAGGAAGGAAGGAAGGAAGGAAGGAAGGAAGGAAGGAAGGAAGGAAGGAAGGAAGGAAGGAAATTAGGAAGGAAGGAAGGAAGGAAGGAAGGAAGGAAGGAAGGAAGGAAGGAAGGAAGGAAGGAAGGAAGGAAGGAAGGAAGGAAAAAACCACCTGCAGCAACTTGGATGCACTGAAATGAAGATAAGGCAATTCACATCTGGCGTAGAGTGTGTGCGGTAAAAAAGTGTTCTCACTTTTGCAGGCATGAATTTAAAGACTGATGTACTGCCCTTTCATCCACTTCTAATCAGGAATATATTGATCGGTTCAAGAACTAAAAGGCCTAATTGTGAAGAACTGTTAAAAGAGACACTCGCTCAGAAGTGCTACATGGCAACACAAGTAGTACAAGAAGCTTGCATGCTCTACTGTCAAAACAAGAAAAGCTTACTTTAATTTATTCATCTTCTTGCATTCTTTTTCTCTTATTTTTAAAGGCAAACAAGAACAAAATTCCAAATAACCCGTTTTTCAGTGTTGCAATTGAACCAATAAAGCTGCAAAAGCTCTACAATCAGTAGCACCGAAAATAAGGGCTGCTTCAGAAATGGATCTGAAGGATATTTGCTTGGATTTAAAGTCTCTGGCATACAAATCCCTTATTCCTTGTGTCTGCTTTGAAACCTCTTCTAATGAATGTGAGAAGCAGAGGGCAGAGTTATGCCAGAGGGCTGTTCCCATGCAAGCAGCAACTGTGGTGTTCATCTCTAAATGAGCTCAAGTTAACTCATTACCAGAGTCTTCAAAATTCCTATCAATCAGGAGTATGCACAAGATAAGAGAATATGCTTAAGGAAACAAAATTAGAAACAAGGCCTATACCATTATCATTTTTCATGCATTTTAAAAGATAATATAAACACTACTACACAAAGTAATTTGGATGCCTTCTTTACTACGCCTAGCATTCTCAGAGGCTGTAAAATCTCTTTTTTCATGAGCAACTGTTGACATGGATTTTACAGAAAATGGAGTTAAAAGAAAAGGATAGAAATATCCTGCTGTTTCAGATTACAAAATTCTTCTGGAGATATTTGGAAGTAACGGAGAGAACAGAACAGAACAGTCTTGAAAAACCTGATACTTAGCCATCACTCTTAATAAAAAAACCCAAATACTACCTGATCTAGTAAATTTACATTGCAGCAATTATGGAACTGGGGCAGGCTTGTTTTCTTTCAATATATTAAAATATTTTCTCAGTCATATTTATTCACAGTCTTCATGCTTCTCTGCCTCTAGCTGTGAAAAGCAGAGGAAAGAGAGGTGTTAGGAAAAAAAAAACATTTGGCTCTGACTTGTCACAGAGACAAATTTTTGACCATTTGTTCTCTACTTCAAATATTTAAGTCTAAAATTCCTTTCTGTTCACTCTTTGTTCTATTCAAAGTTCTTATCATACAGGGACTCTTAAACTTTGCTCAAAGGCTTTATTGACAACGTGCCAGGTTCCCAAGTCTGCACCTAAATTAAATAAAACAAAGCAGATTGCCTCTGCTCTAATACAGAAAGACTGTGTGCCTTGTATTTATAAGGAAAGCAGTTGCCCACTGAAACTATTCTAGGAGCTACATAAACATGTGCTTAAATTTCTCTTTGAAACAGAAAAGCACTTAATCATGTAATTCTCTTTACCTTTAGTGGGATTTAATCACATTCGTTGGTTGTGATTAAGTACTTTCCTCCATCTTGCTGCTTTCTTCTATTAGTGCAATAAGACTTCATCCACAATCATCAGGTACGCAACCGCTCTAGTGAGTAACAGCACGCGAGATTTGCAGAACACACTTAAGCTACAGCTAACTTCACTCTGTAGCATGAATGGGTCCTACCCTTTGCATCCCTGTGGTGTGCAATACATTGTCTTAAATGGGAGAGCCCTTAGTGTGTGTCAAAACTCCTGTTCTGCTGGCATGCCCTATTTTTTTCTTAAATAAAAGCTAAGTGTGCAGATAGATAGTAAAATGGAGCCACAACAGAGACAAGGTGTACACATGTTGATAAGGATCACAGGACGCTCCCTGAACTATACCTGTAATGTGGTTGCATTTGCCTTCTCTGTTCTTAGGTTTTGGGTTTTTTTCCTGTTCAGTTTTCTTACCTCTGCTTCATTTTCATCTTCCATCAACATTATTTTGTATCCATGTGGCTGCAACACTTTTGCACACTGCACACATATTTAGAATCAATGGACAAAACTCTTGGAAATACTTCAGAACACAGAACTTGAAAATATTATATTTAATTCAATCAACTAAAAAACAGAATCCTTGAATACTTATTCCAAAGAGATATATTTTTGAAGATCAACACAAAGCATACAAAAAATTTTTTCTCCAAAGGTCACTTTCATCTTATTTTCCCAGTAGTTACTGAAAACAGAACACTCTACATCTCTAAAATAATTAAAAAAAAAAAAAAGTATGCCTACGTTTCTGATGCTGGGCATAGAGAGCAAAACTGTCTTTAGAGACAAACATCACTGTAATTCATGAAAGACCACTTAAATTAACCTAATTCTTTGAAAGAGTTATCAACCTTCCTTTACTACTTCAAAACTTTGTTTGGCTATTTTAAAGACAATTTATAACTTTTAAAGACAATTTATACCTTTTGAAACCTACTTCTGCAATTTCTAGATGCATGTATCCTCATAACAGTTTTTTGTTTGCTTGCTTTTTATTTTGCTTGTATCAAAGACTAGTGTTCTTTAAAGTTATTTATTTGTGTTTATAACAAGTGTTTCCAAAGTGTTCCATGTACTTTCACAAAATTTACCATATATAATCACAAATCAAATCACTGTCCTCATCCCTGTGCATGCAGGGACACATTTGTAGGCCATACATGCAGGATAAAAAGTTTTATGTATTTGGCTCCTCAGGCAGAGCTTATAAGAAAAACTGTAGTCAACAGTGGCTCCCTGTCATTATCAACAGTGTTTTCAGCACAAATCCAAAACACAGCCCCATACTAGTGACTATGAAGAAAATTAACTCTATCCCAGCCAAAACCAGCACACTCCCTATGGGAGGCCCATCGGTCCTACGCAGAGGACCATCAGATGTTGGCATTCTGCAGGGAACTGTATGGAGTGTGTCCACCACCTGAGCTTATGTGCTTCCTGCAGAGTCTTGATGTTCCCTCAGGGAAGGTTGAAGAAAGCTTTCTAGAGATTCATAAAGGTCCAGGACAAGCTCTGTTTTTGAGTGTTGTGATGTCCCCTGAATTTCTGACAGCGAAAACTGGATGCTTCTAACAACCTCTCTCATACCAGCTTCAGGTAGTCCACTGGATAAAGAAACAAATTGGTGAGCTAAAAGAGTTTGACATTGAGTCCCCAGTCTGCCAGAGTCTTTACATGACCTTGTACAAGTCACTTAAATATTTATTCAATACTTTAGTTTCCTATTTGTACAATGGGGTAGTTCCTTGCCTCTCATATGGATAAACATTGAGAATTTCAATGCACTCAGTGATAATGGAAGCCATTAAGTACCTAAATCAGCATCTCTGCATTGATCTATGGTCCATCTGTTAAAAAGAATATCTTATAAACATAATCGGCAAAATATCTTTTGCCCCATTTTGGGAATACTTTTGTAATTATGAGGCTGAATGTGATAGAAGATAATTATGTTTTCAAGGTAGATTTGTCCTTAACTCTTTTCAGACATAGACTAGTTTATTCCCCAAAATATAACTGGTTTTATCCCTTTCAAAATAAACTGCTATAAATACTAGTATAATTGTTTATATTATCCACAAAGGAATCCAACCCATGTCATGATTCACATGGAACCTGTTCAGTGCATTCATATGCCTTCCTATTGTCCCTTTTTATTCACCCTATTATTCAAATTATCCAAGTCTTTTAAGTGTTGTGATGTGATTTTTTTTCCTGCCTTGAATTCTCCTTTCTGAAACTTTTCCACTTGTTTGCTGAGCTGAAGTGACCAGAACTGGACGCAATCAATGAATATATTATTATTTTTCCTTTCTGCAGGAACAAAAACATCTTACTGTATAACTTGCTTTCTGATGACTTCAGACCTATATAAGAACAAAGCCTAAATTCAGCTTTTGAGCCTGTTAAAACCATGCATACACAAGCAAAAAGTCACGTTAAAAATTATATTCCTGATCAGCCTTTTTAAACATATCCTAATTTAAGGAAACCCAAATTGTTCCATGTAACACTCATCCCTAGAAACAGCTCCTCTAACAGCTGAAAGAATGAAATGTAAATAAATTGTGTCTGAATGCTTAACGTCATTAACATATTTCACTGTGTTATAATACCCCCCAACTATTCACAGTCCCTTCGAGATCGTTCCCTCCTATGCCTTTGTCACCATAAAATGATTCTTGCACATTGTGTGCGTTAAGCTTCTGAAAGCCCAAAGGACAAAGGAACAAAACCATTTCTGTTTCTCCTTATTCTGCTTCTCTCCAAGGGCAATGGCATAAATTAGTACAGCTACACAAGAGTCCACAATCACCAAAGCAATACAAATTGCTCGACTGCCCTTCTCAGACCAGCTCACCAGAACTGCAACCCAGCAGGTGCGCTGTGACAGGATTTATAACAGGAGAGTTACAGCAAGGATAGTAAGACAAGTTTAGTTAATTAACTAAGCATAGCACCAATTCCAGAGGGCACTGCCTCAAATTTGCCTGTCAGGGAAATCTTTAGATCCTGGAGTATCAGCTTTCTCTACTTGCTACTAGGTTTTCTTTTCATCATCTTTTCATCTTTCATCATCTTTTCATCATAGTACTGCACACTACCTGCAACGCCATTAGAAAGCAATTTTTGAGTCCTAGTTTGCAGTGCAGAAGATCAACACTTACAAGGATCATCCCTGTCAGCTCACTTCTTGTATTGCTTCCAAACACTCACACTGAATCCTCTAATAATGGTGATTCCCACAAAGAGTCTTATGTCTATCTGAATGTAAGTTTTAGGAGTGTCAAGTATAAGTCTTGCTTATGCCTTTAAGAGACATCAGTACTTCATAGAGCTACTTTTTTTTTTTTTCCCCCCCAGGCTAAATTTCAAGTTGACCCAAGTTTTTACAGGAATTAATTTAATAACTGTTGAGGCAAAATTTCATGTTCCAGGCAGAAGATAAACTTTTACCTCATGGTTAGGGCCATATTTCTGTGCAAGAAGACATAACATATTCTGAAATCATGTATTCAACATTTTCATTGCAAAGAGAGTTGTCCTCTTGCCTTCAACCTAACTTTCATTTTGAAGGAAACAACGTGAAGAACAATGAAATACAGAGAGTGAAGCTCAGTTAGGAAAGTACATTTCCACCTAAATTATTTATATCTCTTACAAGCTTATGGAATTTTACTGAAGTTTGAAGGCTACTTTCAACCACTTAGGTTGGAAAACCATTACATGTCTAAACAGTCTGGCTTTGCTCCAAAGTACTCGGAGGCAAAGAGACAGATGCCAACTGATTTCTTTGATTGGTTTTCAATCTGGCCTTTGCTATATTATCATGCAAAATTCATTTGCTTAAAATACTGAAGTCAACCAAGGAATACATAATTTGGATTCTTCAAAAAGGCCATAACAGCCAGGGATATTTTTTTTTTGAGGAGCTCTTAAACCTAGTTATTAGAATTAGAAAGTTAGAGTGTGTATGTAACGTCGAAGTTGTACATTGACAGTAGCTATCAGAGAGAAACAAGTTCTGAAACCAACTAAGGACTTTACTAGGGCCATGGCCAAACCCTACAGAGTTTTTCCAAGAGAAGAAAAAACTCATGTGATTTGATCACAAGATCTCTTGGGAAACCAAGATGCTTAGAGTTAGTTGGCTGTTTTTGCAGTGAAACAGGTTAGGAACATTCACATAAACTGCTGGGTTATTATTACAATAAAGATTATAATTTCTTAAACCATTAGTATGTTTCTGGAGCAATTTTGTGACCATGCTCCTTTTCTTAGAGGAAGAAATTAGTCTCTTCAACATCAGCCAGAAGTTTCCCAGAGTAAGTAAATATACCTGTACATGCACATACAAAGACTAAAATCAAGATGTTCTCTAAAATCCATAAGAATTTCAAATACTGTGGCGCAATAAAAAAGTGCAACAAATTGTCTGAGAGAAGCTCTGTAGGATCAACCCTTTCTTGTCTGTTTCTAAAACTAAAAATTTTTCAGCATTATCATAACATATGAGAATTGAGCTATATTTGGTATGAATCAAGCTAATTTTTCACTGTCACAAGCAATGGGCCATATTATTTACATTCACTGAACTAACAAAACCAGTCTGCAACAATATAATTCTCCAGTTAAGTCATTTTCTCTTTTAACAACTCTTATCATTAACAAAGCTGTACCCGCAAAAACATTAGGTGCATCAGACATAAAATAAACCACATGTTAACAACCTCAGCAGGCATTGCCAATTCGTGAAGTCAGCCAAGACGATGTGCTGCACAGTCTCAATGCAGAAAACAGCATTAGAGGGAGCAGGAAAGATCTCGTCACTAACACTGCAAATATTTGCTCGAGTTGCTTTTATGGAACCATACTCCAACTTTCTACATGTCCCTAAGCTCCTTGGGTAAGCCACAGGCTCTTCTGCTACACTTTCATTGCCATCAGAAGAGCACCTCCAGTGGTCTACAACTCTTTCATACTATCATAAATGCATTTAACTGTATGTCATATGGGGTCAATAAATCTATGCATGATGGCTAACTGCAACAATTTCCGTCCCCAAAGTCTTATGCAATGGTCTGCTTTCTAGGCTGCGAAAAGAAGGCAAGCTGCCCTGTAACGCACCCCAGGCCAGTTCCCAGGAAGGCTGTTTCCCTTGGCAAAAGGAAATCCCAGTGTGTTTTCAGAAGGCTGCGTTATCTCACAGGGGTTCCAACAGGCACACTGCAGAACCACAGAGAAAGAGGAATTACCCAAATATTGTGATAAAACAAACACACAAGCAAACACATAGTCAGGAAAAGGGAAGGTCACAAGCTCCCAGGCTGAGCTACAATGAGCCACAGATACGTTGTCATATAGACATATCCATAGAGTGAAGCACACTCATGTCCTGCTGTTCCCTAGTTCCCAGGGACAATATCAGCCCTGATGAGGCTGCCCACTACTATGTTCTTCCACTCAGACTGTCTTCGTAGTTTGGTTTGTGTACTGTCCCATGTGATGTTCAGAAAAACCTCAGTGTCAAACAGAAATTCACTTCATGCTGTGACTGAACTCCAGTTATGCCTCAACACAGAACGGTCACTGTCTGTTGCAAGAGACTGTTTCCCACACAAGGAAGCTTTATAAGACATAATTGTTTAAGTCCTTTAGGCTAGTGGTTTCTCATTCTACTGAAATGAAATAACAACAAAACAAATAAATAAATAAATACGGTAGCAAGGGACTTCTCCTTAAGAGAATGTGGAAATCGCAGAAGTTTATTCCACATAGAATGGAAATGATAAATGAGTTGAGGCTCCTTGGATTAGATTTGTGAACAAAATAGGACAGATCATGGAATTTACAGTAATTATATTTCTCTTGAGGACTGCAGATATGTGCACATATTTTTACATTTAGAAATGCTAAAAAAATTTTCAAAGAGAAAATATAATTTACAGCAGTTCTGACCCACAACATCAAACTGGACAAAAGAAGAAAGAGAATGTGTTTTCATTAATAAGCCTTCAGTTTTTATTCTGTCTGTATTGCCAAGAAAAAAGGAATAATTTCTGCTTCATGAGAGTAAAGCATAGTCTTTTAGAGAAAGCTGAATGCTGAAGTGCCAATTACAGGAAATGAAAACTTTTTACAAAGTAATAGCTTTTTTTTCCCAAAGTGTAAGACAGCAATAACAGATGTAGGCATCTCATATGCAAAGAAGAGAAACTGGGAAAAATATAGAAACCTGCTTTTTAAAAAATAAATTATTGAATAAAAAACATTTGCTAGCTACCACCTGTGTCGTTCCCCACCCCCGCCTCCCCCCCAACCTGCTTTACTTCTGTTGAAGAGTAAGTTTGTGTTGGAAAAGAACAAAATCAAAGAAGCCGTCCTTAGGAATCCTGGGAGTTCAATTAATTTCAATTGTATGGCTGACTGACCCCCACTAAGAGAGGAAAGCAGCTAACTAGTCTGTGCAAGTAAACTGAAACTCTAATTCTTTAGCAATGTGAGTTAGCAGTGTTGATAACATCCAGTGGGATGGCTTTGTCTTAGTCGACCTGATTTAGCTGTGAGATATTTTAGCTGGTTTTGTACTTTTGTGGCATATTTGTGTTTCAATAAAGCCTTATTAATGGAGACTCAGCCAAGATTCTCCAGTCTCTTTTATGCATTCATGTGCTCATCAGCACTTTCTCTGCCAAACTATAAAACAGCAGAACAACAAAGTCACAATTTCCTGTTTTATTGCCATGTCATCATATATATCATACTAAAGACCTAAGTATATCAGACTAAGACTAAAGGGTGGACATTTTAATTCTTTTGAACTGGGTTTAAATTAAGTGATCAAAATGTTACATGTATTTCAGCTTCCCTTAAAGAACAACAGAGGATGTTTTTCTCCACAGTCCCAGAGACTTTATTTATTCTCCTGCATCATTACAGCAGCCCCTCAGTACACATATGTACCGATTGAAGCAGACAACCCATAAAACAGCTGTTAATCATGTTGAATAGCCCAACTGCCAGTTAGTTTGTTAATTCAGGGCACACTATTCCAACTGCAGTGGTGTCTTCAGGACCTGGCCAGCATTGTGGCACTGCCATATTTCTAAATTGCTTTCCCTTTTGCTTTATAGATGTCCATTCCTGAGATAACTCCTCAGAGCCTGAGAAACTCCTGCCAAGGGCTAAAAGGTTAGTTTTAAATAAACTGACAGCACGCCTACTACCTTGGTCCAGATGTAGTTTATTTTACTTCATAGAATCATAGAATCATAGAATCATTAAGGTTGGAAGAGACCTCTAAGATCATCGAGTCCAACCGTCAACCAAACACCACCATGCCCACTAAACCATGTCC
>NW_008795695.1:17916765-17933354 GCF_000699145.1 Aptenodytes forsteri | reverse complement strand
TTAATATATTTGTAAAAACTTTTTTTGTTGTCTTTAACAACACCAGCCAGATTGCGTTCTGGCTGGGCTTTTGCCTTTCTCATTTACTTCTTCATTCTTCTTACTAGTTCTGGCTGGGCTTTTGCCTTTCTCATTTACTTCTTCATTAGTACTTCTTACTACATGGAGCTCAGGTTACGTCCTGTGAGGAGTTTGTCAGTGAAATGGGAGCTGCAGTAAGGCCAGACCTGGTATTTTCTGAAAACTACTGGGACATGAAATAATCCTGACCAGTCAAGCCAGAGATGTGTGACATTAAAGACTGCTGGGAGTAAAAGCAACGCACTCTTTCTTACAACTTGAAAAATCCCTTTCTTTCAGGAGTTCAGTCCTGCCACATTCTGGGTGGTGACTGAAGCAGAGAAATCTATGCACAAAGAGAGCAGGCACAGTTTGTGTTGAACCTCATTTCTTGGAAATGAAGAGGTTTTGATCTTTCTGTCTGGCTCGGGAGAGGGAGAAAGCAGTCATATCCTACACTATGGGCTTGAGCTTTCTGTTCTACCTGGGCAATAGCCTTCTAGCTAAGCTCCACATGGTGAACCAGTCAGGACAAGACTTTTAGCATATTTCTGTGTATATTGTACAGTCACAAAGCTTTGTCAGCAGTATGATATGTTTTTTCCAGGTGGGAAGATGTATTTTTTGTATAGACACATCCTGTGTTTGTTCATGGTATTTTCTATGGAATGTAACCAATTTTGCCCATGTGGCTCAGATAGTTTATTTGAGTTAGCGGACGACCTGTGTTCTAAGATACTATAATGCTTATTTTACGTGTGTGTGCATGTATACAACCACATGCATACATATTTATTTCAATTAATACTCAACCAAGGAAAGCTGTGGTAGAGAACAGGAATTCCTATACCTGTAACAATACATGCCTTTCACTATAAACCGACTGTTTCAGAAACTAGGCTGTGTGTGAATTGACTGAGGAGCAATTTCTTATTCTACATCTACAGAAAACATTCCTTCTTCTTGGTTTCAAAATAGTTTTTTCAATACTGTGCTTTGACATCTTCCTCAGAATTTTTATTCAGTACAGTGACAGCTCAAATACTGTGTGCAATGAGAGGTGGAGATACACCATTCTCAGAGACTGACATATAGAAAGAAGGAGCAGTGAGTATGTATACTTATATGATTTTTTTTCCTAGTTCACTCTACATGGTTTTCACACTACCTATTGTATCCTTTAATGATCAACAAGCTATTCGGTCTTTTTTTTTGCCTTGGCACCACATTTAACAAATCTAAATGCCTAGAACTGAACAATTACAAAGAAAACTCCTCCTGGTCTAGAAGGCCTTGGGTCTTTCAGGGCTTCCTTTTCTTACGTGGGTTTGTTTCAAACAAGTAGGGTGTTTGTTTCTGGAGAAGGACATGGTGGTGTTCATCCCCCAGAGGAGCAGAGAGGGTTTCCTTACCAGCAACCAGCTGCACGTGTGAGCAGACAACTCTGTAAGCCTTTGCTAGCCTGCACCCATGCAGGAAAGAGATGCCTCTTAGAGAACGCAATAGCATTCACCTATCCTTTCCCTTCACAGAATTCATCTGTTCTTGAAATTGGAGTCAGACTTGATGTGGCATTCTGTGTAAAGTCAGGGTCCACCGCTGAAGAAAGGACAAAAGGACCAAGCCAGGGAAATGTACATAGTCTGCTACACCTCCTATACCTGCAAAAGGCCAGCCTAGCTGCTGAGATACTTTCATTAACTTCGGAGAACAAATAACATAGAGAAATCATTAAGCAGTAAAGGAATTTAAGACTAAACAGAAGTTCCTGCTTTATAACTCCCTATCTCCTTTTCCACTGCAGACAATCACATTATGTAATTGTTTTTATAAAAGAACTCTGACTCATTCTAAAATGAGTTTATTCGCTATTAGTACAGAGAAAATAAAAGGTTCTTTACCCTCTGTTGGCAGGACACCTACCTATTTCCAGCCTGAGTTCATAGCCAATTTATAGGCCCATTGCTCTTTGTGCAGCATTGCCCTTCAGTTTAACTATGTCTTCTTACTTCTGGTGATTCTCAAAACCCTTCTTTGAATTGTTCTGCTTTGTAAAATTAAGTCAAATTTTTTGGTCTCCTCCCATGAGATGGGAATTCAGTTATTGTGGTCATAGTTGTAGCCTTTCTCTGAACCCATTCCTGTTGAGATTTATATCCCAATTAAATAAAAGCAACCAGATTTTTTAGAAGATTCTAGACCAGGTCTTACCATGGTCTTACCTCTGCTTCCCTACCTATAATAAAAGGATTCCCCCTTTAGTTGCATTTGTCATTTTCATTGCACAGCAAATCCTCACGTCCATCCTGTGATCTGTTAGTTCAGTGCAGGCCTTTCCTTTGTTACTTCCAGAGGATGAGTTCCCAGACTACAAGAACAAATTTTGCTACTATTCTCCATGTATTTGACCTTGCATTTTGTGCTTCTCACTGTGAAGCATTTCCATGTCAGGGATGGGATGAGACGAGTGTTTCTCACAGAGGAGCTTACAGAGCTTCACTGGCAGGAGGGAAGACAA
Source organism: Aptenodytes forsteri (assembly GCF_000699145.1). Lineage (NCBI taxonomy): Eukaryota > Metazoa > Chordata > Aves > Sphenisciformes > Spheniscidae > Aptenodytes > Aptenodytes forsteri. Next base: position 17,930,776 of record NW_008795695.1, on the reverse strand, counting down.
GGTGGTTGTGGTTTTTGTGGTGGCAGATGCTCTGTCTTCAGAGACATAAACAGAGTCTGGGAGTTAAATACACTACTGCCTCTGTAAAGAAGGACAAATTGTTCTGCCTAATGGCAAAAGAATATTCTCAGGGTTTTGCTCCCCCATGAAGCTCCTCTAAACCTGCCTTTCCATGAGAGGACTAGTGCTCTTTCCGTACGTCTATTAACTATCCCAGTGCATGGCAGAAGTTACAATGGGCACAGAAGTAAATAATATCAGACATTTGTTTCCAGCTTGATACTTGACTTTTCATTAGCCTAACTGCACTGGAAGGTGAATTGAAATTATATGAGGCCCAGAATAGAATCGGAAGATGTGTTTTGTCTTGTTGCAGATTTGCTATCAGTAAAGACACCACTGGCTAGACATACTGCTTGAATTTAAGAGAAAATAGCTATCTACCTTTTAGCATGCTTCCGTACCAAACGGAATAATTGGTTCTTTGAAATAGAAATTAGTTCTTCATTCACAGATCCTGGAAGGAAGCTCAAATTGGAAAAGTTATCTAAAATAGATGAGTTTCGAGATACCATTTTGTACAATAGAATCAACCCATTTAATTAAAAGCTTGGTTGTCAGTCACTATTTTGATTTCTAAGGTTACTCTGAGATTGAAGTGACACATATCACTAAAGATAGAGCAGTGCAAATAATGGGTTCTGTTTCAACTACGAAATGAAGAAAGATCTTTTGAAATGGATAGAAAGATTTGCTTAATTGACTCACTTTTTTTTTTCCCTTCATTTTTTGGGGTGTTTTTTACACTTTGAAATGAAAATCTGAAGAACTGTTCAAAACATATCAAAAGAAATTATTTCAGCTTGTCCAGGCAGAATGGGGTTCAGATCCTTGTGCACTAGGGCACAACACAAGCTGAAAAGTCCACCAGAATTGCTTGAAAGTGTCTTTTGCATGTTATAAATCCTGCTCAAAGCCGTTGAATTCCCCAGAAGGGTTTAGAGGAGTACCAGGAGTACTAAACAGGTGAAGACCCTTGTCCGTGTGTTGCTTGTGCCTTCCCTGCCTGTTTTGTTAGAAAGATTTCTCATGACAGGCTCAATCTTCACATGAAACACAGACTTAGCTGACCTTTGGGGTCACAACAGAGCTCACATATCTCCCACACAGTCTGCTTTTCAGCTTCTACCATTCCTCTGCAGCCTGTGTCAGACAGACCCCAGAGCTACAGTCTTATTCGGAATTTCTTCTCTTCCTCTCTCTTTCCTTTGAGTTTGGCCCAGGTTTTTTCCACAACAGCTAGTGTCCAACTTGTTGCAGATTTACACCTTCTTAGGCTCCTTTCCATGGGCAAGTAATAACCTTAAACTCTTTTGGAAAGTCACTAAATAGAGATGATTTTCTTTTTAGGTTCTGCAGCCTATCAGTCTGAACTCTGAAAACTGCACATAATCACAAACCCTTTGCTTTCAAGGTTTCAATCATCACCCTCAACTCTTTATCCTGTTCTGAGACTCTCTTCTGCTCATTTGTATAAGCAGACTTGTAGGAAAATCAAGCTTCATCTGAAAAATTAAAAGAATTAAATAAAAATATATTTTAAAATATATTTTGAAAGAAAATACATTTTGAAAGAAAAATATTAAATACTAAAAATATTAAAGCTTACCTTTTACAGCTGGAGGACAAGAATAGGGAATTCATTAGTGAAAGACTGATTTGTGCAATTAAATCCATAGCTCCTGAAATATACCACATAAAAACCCACACAACAGAAACCACTGTAATTTAATTTACTCTCTTTAACTTAATTATCTACTTCATTGCTTGTAGCCATATAAAAATGCTAATGTTTATCTTTTTTTAAAGCTCCTTGTGAGTTTTTAAACCGAATTTATATGACTATTTATGTCATCGTATGCATCTCAGTTATGTCATGCCTGAATCCTGAAAACTATACTATCCTCACAGAGGAATGAATGTAAGGACTTGTTTTACTTAATTCTACAATGCTTTGTTAACTGCTTGAGTGCTGCCAAATGAAGCTGCTAAATCCTCACAGGAATCATTCAATCCTGTAATACCATCAACGTTCAAAAGAAAGCTGACAAATATGATTTTATCCGCAGAACAGCAGTATTAGAGTAGGCAATGTAGACTTGAGTATGCAAGATAAAGTGGGTTTTGGGTTGGTTTTTTGCCATGCTTTCACTAGGGTGACTTTTTCACTAGCATAGGTAGCACAACTAGCCCTCAGTGTAGTATTTCTGTGACTTTTTGCCCCATTCTTCTTACTCAGCCTCGCGATTACTGGACGTTTTCAGACACACTTTTAGCTCTCGAGAGGTGGCTCTTTCGGTAAAGAGATCTGAAGTACTGGAGTCCTATGGAGACAGCAACCAGCAGCCATTGTATAACACCTAAAGCCATAGCTTTGGTTTTATACTGCCCAGCTGTATCTTCCACTTGCACCCGGTGGTTGCTGCCCTAGGGGTCACTGGCACTGCGGTGGGAGGCCCACCTGCTCGTGTGCCTGTGAGCAATGCTGCACAGGCAGATGTGCAGCACTGCAGCCTGCACAGCACGAATGTGGACACCTTACTGTTAGCTAAGAATATCTGGCACAACTTAGAGCCTAGTGCTGGGTAAGTTTCTGTAGCCAGGTGCTGTAGTCAGCAGCCAGGGTGGAGCCCAACAGATGTGTCAACACTGCAGGACAGCTGTGCAATTCCAGTTTCCTGGTTTTTGACTTACTGAAGTACTGTTGCTTGTTCATGTCCAGCTCACTTCTTGAGCCAGTACATTTTCGTGGTGTTTCTGTTCTTCCCATGCTTGTTTAGAAAGAGAATTTGCTGTACGATGCTGTGAAGTAAAGGGGGGAAAGAGAGAGTGATAGTTCCCTGAAGTGCAGAAAAGGGTTCTTCACCATCAGCAAAGCTTTCACCCAGGGAGTGAGTGTTGGCAAATTCTTGTTTCCTAGAAGGCTAGATGGAATTAAGCCCAAATCTACTGCTGTTAATGGTAAAAGAAACTGTTATGGGAAGGCAAATACCCTAGAATGATAAATATATTGACTGCCTGAAGCTAAAATTGGGTGGAGTCAGTATCTGCTAAAGATTATATCTAGGATTTATGTAAAGCCCTGAAGACCAAAATCCTGTTTCAGACTATAACCTAATAAAACCAAGGCACATGGCAATGGAAAACATTACTTGAATGCTTGGAAAATAATACTTGAATGAAGTATTTCTTCTTTCTGTTAGCACTGCATTTGAGAAACATTGTTCTCTGTGCTGGAGCAATAGCTTCTGACACAATCTTACCATAGTATTTTTCCCATTATAGAAGGAACAAAAAGTATTACAAAACTCCCATGTATTCTTCTCACCCTCAAAATTAAAAATATACTTTGAACATTCAGCAAGAGAAAATAGCTAACTGCACAGAGACATTTACTCCCAGATTCTCAGGATGTTTGTCTCTCACATATTTTATATTTTGTCCTTGTGGTACTTGATGTTCTACTGTGACCAGCACCGAGGTGAAGAGCGGTTGGCTGATTAGAAGATTACATTTATACTGTTACAGGTGGCCTTCTGATTACTCTTGGGATCAGGTTTGACTGTCGTCTTTATCCCCAGGCTGCAAGTATATATTTCAGTCACTAAGAACATGCCCTCCAGAAACTCCACATGCTATGCTACTTGCTAGGCAACCGTGTAAATGACAGACCAGATTTGGAGGCCTGCCTTCCAAAGTAGCATAGACTTGGTTTCATTGTTTCATTTCAAATTAGTTTAGTGTCTTATATCTTCAAAACAAAGAACCAATAATAGTAATCAATCGTCAAAAAAAAAAAGTTGATTCCTTAGTACGGATGGAGAACTAATGCACAATATTAAGTAGTAAATAACTAAATAATGTCTATAGGCAGAAAGGTAGAAGATTTCTATATAAGCTGCAGTTGGACACTGGATGATGAATATTTAATATGGACCAGTGTGATATCCAAGGGGATGGATAGCCTGTGCAGCACATAAGTTTCTAAGTAGCTTGTAATTAGTATTCAGAGGTCTCAAAAGGACCCTGCAAATTGACAAGGACACACTTTCAAGAAGATAAAAGTCAATAAAAGAACTGGAATTCAGAAGTCGCTAATCCCAAGACACTTCTGATACTGCATGCATTCATAATTGTTTGTTCACATTAATGTACTGTATTTGCATAGCAAGAGCAAAACTAATTAATTTTTGAAACGCAAATTTCAGGCATATGTCAACACGTCATACTAAGACTGCTTTGTCAGTGCTGTCTTGATGAGACTTTGGTTTGACTTTAATGTCAAGAGGAGTAATTCAATCTGCAGTCAGAAAGACCTGGAACTCTATTCTGCTCCCTGGCCTGCAGCCAGGTCACACTGGGTTGTGATATCATAAACTAAGAAGAGTCAGCAAGGATCAGAATTTGAGAAAATGAGCATTCAATGATTTAGAAGCGATGCTCCTCATTTCAAATCAGCAATGACCCAAGATGGCATTGAGGCTTCTGTTCCACGACGAAGCCACCATTCAAACTGAATATAAACCTGATGTTTTGACAATTTGTATTGATTAGAGATCCAAGCTACTTTTCAGTGGCCTGAGCTTACATTCCTACTCAGTTCTCCAAGCTGACCTCTGTGTCTTCCTGGTGCGCTGATGAATGAACTTTGAAAATGCACTATCACATTCCTTGCCTAACACGTTTTCTGCACAACTTTTGCTGCTGTACAAAACATAGCACTCAGTGGTAGGTGCAGCCACCTCTTTACTTCTTTACTGTTGGACATATGTTAAAGCACACAAAAGTTTTGAGTGTTGGTGCAGTCATGAATAATCTTAGCAGTTGTCACAAAAAAACCCTAAATATAAATAAAACAACATTTTTTCTAGGCAGTGTGAGTGGTCATCTCTACATAGTTTACAACACATAATATTTATATTCCTCAGGACCTTCTAGAATGAGCGGTATAACTGTGGCACAAAAGTGGGTATCTGGGAACCTTATTAACTATATCCACCAAGAAACTGAGAATGATGATAAAGAAGGAGAAGGAAAATAAGTAACTGACTGCTTTCTGACATCAACATGCTTTTGAGAAACCACAGAGGCAAAGGACAGATGACAGAAAAAGAAGGGGGGAGGGAACATGGTGAAGGAATACGATTGGTGAAATGTCAAAAGGAGATTGAGGTAAGAGATGGTATCTCTAAGCACTTAGGATTTTTTCTTTATTGTCAGGTTTTAAGTGAACAATGTCCTTTAAACAAAGAGTAGAATTTTTTAGCAAATTGCTTGGCACAGCATTTCAGGCCAGAAATCTACTTCAAAGAATCATAGAATCATTAAGGTTGGAAAAGACCTCTAAGATCATCGAGTCCAACCATCAACCCAACACCACCATGCCCACTAAACCATGTCCCTAAGCAGAAATACTGGTTGGCAGAAACGTTTATCTAATGAGGCCTTTCTACACTATCACTAGAGAAGCAGAGGACTGCTTTTGCAAAGTTATAGACTGGCACTTACTGAGATTTGCAAAACTCGTAACTGGGTGTTGCACTGGCTTTAGTGGGGATGCCATGATAATTTAAGCTTGGTCTACAAAGGGGAGGGAAAGAAAATGTCTCATAAATCTCCATGTGTGCCATCTACAATGAATAGTGATCCTTTTAAAAGCTGCAACGGCGTGACTGCTTCACTTGGGGTTACTCTTTGCCTGTACAATCAGTTTGTTTCATCAATTACTAAACTTTAATGTCAAGCTTTACTTTTCCTGTGAAGTTGCAAATATCAGAACACAGGTAATCAGGTTTACGTTGGAACTGGTCTGAGATGGCAAGGGAGAAAGAGGGAGAGCAACAGATGCTTCATATTGGTTTCCATGATGCTGGGTTCTCCAAGGGTAGCAGAACAAGTTGTAAGTGATCTGGCCCAGAAAGGTCAGTACGATCTACGTGCAGAACCAAGAATTTAGTCCTGTTCTGCTTGGCTTTTCTTACAGCTGAGCTGGATGCGTTTCTCCCACTGAAAGACAAATGACATAAATAGGGATGATTGCTGTACCAATATCTCTACTGGCATCTCACTCCATGAGTAGTTCTGTGAAATAATTGAAGCAGAGCTTGGACTAAGTTAAAGAAATAGAATAAGGGTATCCTTATCTGTTTATCCCTTAATATTTTGGGTTTCATTAGGTCAGATGATCAATATTACAGACATGCATCTTAGAGTTTATATTGCATGTCTTCTGGTGCCTTGGACCCACATGAATAAGAAGGGATATTTTTAACTCCTAAACCCAGCATTATAATGCAAGTCACATATTCTATCTTATGATTTTATGAAATAAAATTATTGCCTTCAGATGTTAATTCCCAAAGAGAACATGGTTCTCTTTGCTGTGGTGTTGTTTAGAACAGGTTATTATAGACAGTTATGTAGCTGAACTATACTCACTGCCACTCAGGAAGGAAAAAAGCCTCAAACCAATGGGAAATACGACAAAGAAAAATGCTAGGAAAGCGGTTTAATTTTTAACATATAGTCATCTTCAGCTCTTGGAAAAAAAGGTACTTATCACAAGCTAAAATATGGAGAAAAAAGCAAGACTAAAAATAATAACAAGCTACACTACAGGATAAAAATTTGCAGGAAATGGACCCACTGAGGATGTGCTAGAAGCCTGATAACTTTGGGGGCATTTAAGCTAGACCGGGAAAAAAACTAGCATTGTCATGTAAATGTCAGACATATCCTAGAAAAAAGAAGCATAAGATGACAACATACATCTTTTTCATTTGAAGGTGTTTTGTATAAATACAGCTCAGGCATTGATAAAAATAAATAAATAGATGCATATCATATGCACTAAAAATTTCAGTGAAGTGAATAGGAATTTGAAAGAAATTGGATAGATACACTCTATACAAAGTATAAAGTATTGGGTCTCTCTGTGAAAACATTCTGAGAGATTACCGAACTTTTCGAGTTCATCTTTTCTTAAATGATCTATTTGTCTCATTCTTCTTCAGACAGAAATTCTCAGTCACACAGGAAAAGCAAGAAAGAGAAAACCTGTTCACCTGAGCATTTCTTCCTGGGTCAGATCTTGTATTGTTTTCTTCAGAATATAAACTGGCGAGAAACAGAAGATGTATTTTCCACTTTTTTTTTTCCTGCCATGGCTAGAATGGGTTCCTTTACAAATGGTGTAAGCATCCAAACAAGCCTGACATTTGCTCCCACTTTCCCCCATTTTCACACCTTGGTCTCTAAGTCCCCTCAGCCCATGACCCCTAGAGTGCAACCGCACCTCCCTCCCAATCAAGCACTGCTTTTTTTGTAAAGAAAATGATCAAAAGCTGCTCTCAGTCAGCAAACACCTTCCACGCCCGAAGAATGCTCATCTGCTCAGCAATATTAAGAATTTGCTGTGAAAGAGGATTAAAGAAGCAACTACCTCGAATATGAATAACGGGAGTCTTCAAGACTGAAAACTGATCACTGAAACGACTTCACGGCTGAAAACAGCGCCTGAAAACTGATCTCAGCTTACAGCAGAGACAAGGAACACTTTCACTGATGAAAGATCAAACACATGTGGTGTTAACATACCCCTTCCTGTTAGAGAGCAATGACATGCACACCATTCAGGTGCTGACTGAACTCACAGAATTGCACTAAAGGTACACGGTTGTCAATGAATGACTGGCAGGCAAAAACCTGATATAAGAGCAAATCAGGAAAATCTCACCAGGGAATCCCTGAGAAAGATAAAGATTGGGGTTTTTTTTTTAGGAAGGTTATGTAAATATATTGAGCTATTACTCCCCATTGAGCTATTACTCCCTGTACAATTGGCTTAAGGCAATTACAATCCAACATGAAACCTAATCTGTATGTAGACTCAATTCAATAACCCAAAATCATGTTCAACAACATTTGCTAGTGCATACAGTCCCACTGAAAATCCTTGAGAAATGACTGTACAACTTCCATTGTACATTTGTGTCATACAGATGTGCAAGAAAGCACTGTAAGTGCAAAATAGCTTACAATAAGCTATCTGAAGTATTTAGAATTTATTTTTTCTTAAGGGAGACTAGTGGGAAAAAATTGATTTAAAAAAAGATTTCCTGAGTGGCTTTGTGGATCCCCTTTACAGAAAAGACTCCACAACATATTGGAAAAAACTGTTTTCACCAATGGGACACCATAACCTTTTATTTTCTTGCAGCTTCAATAGTATTTACAATGTCATGGAGATTGTTGGTGTCTTTACTAAAAGGTTGAGGAGTAAGATTGATACACTTGGAAAGACTCTGTGAAGCTTCAAGACAATCTCACTTTTTTATAGTTAGCATTTACTTTCTGTTCTTGGGTTTAATATGGTTTTTTATAATTGAGTTCTTTTCCCCAAAAGTATTTTTAGGTTTTATTTTTCATCATTAGTAAATTATATTAAAACACTAGAAATACCTTGGAGATAGAAAATGCTGTCATGAAAACTTGACTTTTTCTTATGATAATGAAATGCCACACACAGCTTTAGTTTCAGCAGTCCTGTAGCAATCTATGTTCAGAAGTCCTGGTGATCACAAGAATAGCTGTTCGGCTTCTGCTGTCTGTCTGAAACAATCCAAACGAAAGAGCCTAGACCATTTAAGGAAAAAATGGATGCTTTAAACTTTCAAACTGCATACATTATTAGAACAATTTATTACTTGTGCTCTTACGCAGTCTAGGTACTTTCCAAAGGAACTTCCATCCAAAACTGTTTAAGGTTTAAACTGAGCAGTAGTGCAAAAGCCTCAAAGATCAGAGTGGGAGGAAATAGGGGACAGTATGATTGATTACTCGAAGTTAGCAGTGACAAGACACATGCCTGGAGCTCAGTGAAAGGGGAAGAAAGCCAATGGGAGGAAGAGGGCGGGGATTTATTTTTGCTTTCTTTTTTTATATCATTCAGTATTTTAAAGACATCTATTATGCCTCTTCTGATTCATCTCGTCTGTACACTACATGCCTTCAATCTCTTCAGTCTCCCTCCCTGTGAAAGTTCATTAGCAGTGACAAGACACATGCCTGGAGCTCAGTGAAAGGGGAAGAAAGCCAATGGGAGGAAGAGGGCGGGGATTTATTTTTGCTTTCTTTTTTTATATCATTCAGTATTTTAAAGACATCTATTATGCCTCTTCTGATTCATCTCGTCTGTACACTACATGCCTTCAATCTCTTCAGTCTCCCTCCCTGTGAAAGTTCAACCACCTCTGCAATTATTTGCCCTCCATCCTAGTTTTTGCTATATTCTTTTCTGATAAGTTAACAAGAACAATTAAAAAGAACTATGTGAGGTCACTAACACCACGTTAGAGAATCAATCATCATTATTTATAAATTATTTAATATGCATGTATACCTGTGTGGGAATATATCAGTAATATAATATATTCTGGTTTAATTTCCATTGAATTCTCAATATTGTCTTTTTATGTGAGAAGAGGCAGTTGGACCCAATGATTCAGGAGAGGGGTTCCAGACCACAGTTTTTTATGCCAGTATGGAAAATAGGAGACAAAGGCAGCAATATAACTTAGTGCTTTGTGTTCATCTGCAGGAACTACACAGGAGCCATTTTGACATTGGAATAAACTGCTATGAAATATCAAGTATATCGCTGATTGTCTTTGACTGTGCAACTACAGCACGAGATCTGTGTGTTTGCCCTTCCTTTGGCTCCTGCTGCCTGTAGTTAAATGAAAATGTCTTGTGACCTCTTACAGGATCTGTACCTGTCACTCCCTTTCCTATAGCATATGCCTGAAATCTTGTGACTTCATTTGCTCCTCTTTAGTTTTTAGGCACACTGCCAGCTGGGAATCTTCAGTGGTGCATGTAAAAAGCTGCAATATCAATCCTTTACGCAAGCAATATCTCATTGCCTGTCAGCATTTTCTGACATGCAAAGAAATAAAACAAAGTGATTCCTGATTTGAATATTTCCTAAGGTGATACAGTTACTAAAAATGAAAAAAAAATCCCCACAACTGCTTCATATTTTGAAACATCAAAAATGGATTAGGAAAAGGCATTTTTAAAGTCAGCTGTAAAGAAACAATATTGGCCAGTCCTACTCTCGATTTCTGAGTTTTTTTCCCCTAGTGCAGGTGTTTGTGAGGTTATTTCACTGTCTCTGATTACCAGTACTCCCAGGGGCTGAACATGACCTCAGACTGTGAATTAGAGAAATGGTAACGTTCAGAAGTAGAACGGCCACATTTCATAGCATCCTATAGCAATAAGTTTCCCAAAATATCATAGTGGGATATTCAGCTGTAGAAACCAGTAAGTCTGGAGTGCAAAGCTATAGTAAAACTGAGCAAACAGATCACGCCAGGACAGAGAATATGCCAGATGTCATTAGAACAACTGCCAGAATGCCCATCTCTAAATATGAATAAACTACTACTACTACCAATAATATATGTTAATTACAAGAATAATTATAAGCAGGTAGATTAAATAAGAGATGAGCTAGCAGGAAGATCTGTAAATCAGTTTCCTTTGGAGACAGCAAATGAACTGAGACAGATAGTCATTTTATTGTCAAAGCACGCTGTGATAAAGACAATACACATCAGCCTTTCATAAGATTCCTCATGAGAATCCCAAAGAATACGGCTTTTGAAAGAATTTATACAGCCTCCCAGCATAGACACTATATCCCACATGTGAAGAACAAAACCTAATTTTCCTTGGACTAATATTGATAAAAGTTACAGCTATTTGAAAGAATCCTACTGCTGAAAAGAGTTTGGACAAGGCAATTTTTGCTATTACGGGCAAAGCACGATTCTTTTCTGTTTGACTTTTGAAATCACTTTGCAAAGCTCAAAAATGATGTGTTTGTTGGATATGTACCTAAAAGTTAATCCTGTGTAAGAGATCCACAAAGGAACTTCTATTTCTATACTTTTCCTTCAGGAGTAAATTGCCTTCTCACCCAGTATTGCTCATAACCCAAAGCTGTAAAGGGAGATTAAAGTCTCTCCTGCTGATTTGTGCACATACATAATTATCAATAATTGCACCATTGATCCCTTTCATCTGTCTACATCTGCTTATACCTATCTGAATATATTCACACAGTTTCCTTTAAAAACTGCTGTAGTCCACCCCTGCATCATGCATTCTTTTAGGCATTCACATACATGCCTAGTTTTGTGTGAGTCTAAGTATGCAAATATATTAATTTGCCTTAGATTTCAGTTATAAGTATCCCAGGCAAGAGTCATAAGTATCTCAGGCAATTAATACCACTACTCAAAGCTAGGCCTGGCTCATAGCAGGGTCAGCGAGAGCCGTTTGCAAAGTGTCCAGTTGGGTTTTGAATCCAATGAGTCTCCAATGGTGGAGACTCTTCAACTTCTCAGGGCATCCAGTGTTTGACCGTCCTCTTAGGAAAAAGTTTTTTTTCTTATGTTCAGACAGAATTTCCTGTATTTCATTTTGTACCCATTTTCCCTTGTGCCATCTCTGGGAATCCACCGAGAAGAGTCCGGCTCTGTCACATTTACTCCCCCCATCAGGTATTTATACACATTGATAAGATCCCCCTGAGCCTTCTCTTCTCCAAGGTGAGCAGTTCCAGGTCTCTCAGGCTCTCCTCATATGAGAGGTGCTCCAGTCCCTTAGACATCTTTGTGGCACTTCGCTGGACTCGCTCCAGTATGTCCATGTCTCTCACATACTGAGGAGCCCAGCACTGGACCTAGCACCCCAGATGTGTCTCAACTTGGTTGAGTAGAGAGGAAGGATCACCTCTCTTGACCTGCTGGTGCTGCTCTGCCTAATGCAGCACAAGGTATTGTTGGCCTTCTTTGCCCCAAGGTCACATTGTCAGCTTATGTCCAACTAGGTGTCCACCAGGACTGTCAGGGCCTTTTCTGCAGAGTTGCTTCCCAGCAGGTCAGCCCTCCACCTATACCGGTGCGTGGGATTATTCCTTCCCAGGTGCAGGACTTGGCGCTTCCCGTTGTTGATCTTCATGAGGATCCTGTTGGTCCATTTCTCCAGCCTGCCAAGATTCCTCTGAATGGGAGCACACCCGTGTGGTGCATCGACCACTGGTCCCAGTTTTGCATCACCTGCAAAGTTGCTAAGGGTGCATTCTGTCCCCTCTTTCAAGTCACTACTGCAGAGGTTATCTTATCTTGATCTTGGCCTATGAAGCTAGGTGACCTGTTCAGTGTTACTCTTTATGAACCGGATCCACAGAATGCAAAGCCTGGGTGTAAATATAATCACAAACTATCCATCTGAGAAAATATTTCTTGTATGAAGTACAAAAACTTCCCCAACTACTCTGCATTTGATTTGAATTTGAAACAAAGATTTGACTGTGTTTGCGCAATATCTTTCCAAACAGGGCACTATTTTCCCACAAATGTACAGTCTGCACTGGGGAAAAAAAGGCAACATTTTCAAATCTGAGGCCCTGATGATAGCTATTTAGCATCATATTAAAGTCTTTAATTAAGCTAATGGATTCTTAGTTGTGTGGAGCATCTCCTGTCCCCTGTGAAGGCTAGAAAGATTAAGACCAGGCTACTTACTAAGATGCAGAAATATGAAGATAAATGTGAGTCTTAAGAATTTTTCATATTTTAAATAGAGCTCTGATTAATATTAAAATGATGTGATGTTCCCGTGTTTAGCTCAGTTTAGCTGAAGGCTGTCAAAACCAGCAGTGGAAAGGGGATGAGCTTCCTACACTGTACATCTCAATGAGACACGAGCTTCAAAGACTGTGTAGGCAACTCAAAACCTAATGCAATTAAAGTTAATCAGTTTATGGTCCCTTTGACTATGTACAAGAAAATGTACTTTTTTTTTTTCCTCCTTTATTAATGCTGCATTTAGAGTTCTATCTTTGAAATGCACAAAAGGGAAAAAGATGAGCATATAGAGCTCACCTATGTCACAAATATTGCATATTTTGCAAAACATATTTTTAATGTGACATTTTTTCAGGACAATAAAAGAAAGATGCTTCTATGAGATACTTAATTTCTTATTTCCTGCCTGTCACATTTTTATCATTAATATAGCTTGCTGAGTAGCTAACTAAATGGTAATGAAAAGCAAAATTTCTGATTTCCTTCATGATGTGTTTCAGGGCAAATGGTAGTGTGCTTTATCTTACCTGTGCATCTGCCTTCAGCCCTAAGTGAAGCGCCCACCTCATAGCGGTTTTTTGCATAGTTCCTGTATTCCTGATATAGTTTCTTAGAACCACTAGGCCACTAGTGTCCTTTTACCACTACTGACATCATTAATCATTATTATTAATAATAATTACTACTATTATTTACATGTAAGGAAAAACTCAAATGTCTACTTTTTGGAATAGCGGCTGTCAATGATATTAAGAGAAAATTCTTCAAAGAGAAGTAACTGCAATCTAGTAATTATTATTACTCTTCTCTCACATACCACTCATTCCCATAGGGATTTATTTTTTATTAAAGAAGAGTTTCCAAATTTCAATAAAAATAGGCTTCAGCTTCTGAACCCACATCTGTTCCATGTTATGCAGGTGAATATGTGAAGTTTTCTATACTTATAAAGGGAAAATCTGTCATTAGCTTCACATCATATCATTAAAATCATGCATCATAAAAAAATTAAGAATTGTCCTTCTGTTCAGTTCTGCTGGAAAAGAATTATTTAGGGAATAAACAAGAGGCGTTAGAGACGTGCGCATGCCTGCAGGGCTACGACCTTATTGGCATCACGGAGACGTGGTGGGATGGCTCCTATGACTGGAGTGTTGGGATGGAGGGATACAGGCTCTTCAGGAAGGACAGGCAGGGGAGACGAGGAGGGGGCGTCGCCCTCTATGTCAATGACCAGCTGGAGTGCATGGAGCTCTGCCTGGGGATGGATGAGGAGCTGACCGAGAGCTTAT
>NW_008795695.1:17906568-17914609 GCF_000699145.1 Aptenodytes forsteri | reverse complement strand
TGATCCTAGGCTTTGGACCACCGAGAGCCAAAACAGCTCCAGACTGACAAGCAACTCCCATAGCTTCAGCTTGCTCCGGGCTGCAGCATCCCAGGAGTGCTTTTGGAGATTAAAACTCCCTCCCAGCTCCACCTGGTCCATCCCCCTTTCCCATAACCCAGCACAGCTCAACCACCCTCCAACATTTGAAGATGTCCCTGCCCACGGCAGGGGGGTTGGACTAGATGACCTTTAGAGGTCCCTTCCAACCCAAACTATTCTATGATTCTATAGAAACAAAATACATCCACAAAATGGATGGAACAACATGTTGAACACCAGATACAGTGGAAAAAAATTAGATCAATACTTTCAAAGCCAGCATGTTGGCTTGTAACTTCCAATATTTCTGTTCAGAAATTCGAGTTAGTCGGTGTGATGTCAGCTCAAAAGATCATGTAACATGTTAGAAAAAGCGCATTTAAAAATTCATATTTCCTGCAATTTATATGGATCTCAAATCTAGAATCTTTTGGTCTTGAAAATTAATTTCCACATTTATAAGTGATTATAAAGATGAATACGCTTGTAACCAATCACAGAAATATCTTGCTAGTGATATTCAACTTTGAGGACCTATTCACACATTGTCAGTATTTTCATTTATGCAAGTGTGATCACAGGAAATGATGAAAGAGCAGTTTTAGTTACTTCTTGGTGACTGTCAAAACTTGAAATCCAAATCCAAGTCTGGCAGAGTGAACACAACTCTTCAGAAGCTAATGGTACTGAATCCAGTTATGTCAGGCTGAATTTGGTCCAGAGACCAAATTGTGAACTCCAGGTACAAGCAGCTTTTCCTTTCAGGTTAGGGAGAGCTATACGTGACATTTATGTCCTTAGGGGAAAGTGACAATCGTCTCTAGCAGATTTACTCCTAACTTTGTCCCCTTTTAACAATTTTCTTCAAGTGCCATAATCATGCACGTGTGAATTCATACTCTAACTCTCCCCACACACACCCCCAAGCTGAAGTCTTGAAATATTTTCAAAGTCATTGCAGTAAACACAGTGCTAGATAATTTATAGAATATTTCTTTCAAGGAGAACAACAATTTTTCTTTAAGTATGTGTTATGTACTGTGCTATGTTCTCAGTTAGGAAAATATTACCATCCTCTTTACAGCCTTGATTAACTTTCATGGGATTATTTTTGCATAATTTTTCCTACTGTTAATTTACTAAGACCAGAATCAGATATTAAAGACAAATTCATAAAATCCAGAATACACAAAGTGCACTTTAATTTGCTGTCTTGACATCATTGTAGATCACTTAGTTTCTGTTAACGATGAGTGATGCTCCTTGAGAATATTACAACAAAGATTAGCCGGAACTGGTTATGTTCTCTGCTGCAAGAGCTTCAAAGCTGAGATTCTTCCAAACTGATTAAACAGAAAGAAAAGGAAACTACAAAGGATATGAAATTTTATTATCAGCAGAAGAAGGCATAAGTTTCATAGAAACTCATTTTACATTATTTTACGGCATTTCTTAGGGATCTTGATTTTGGTGTGTTCTGTTGCTTTTACTCATCTATTTGCAAGTGCTCAATCCAATTAAGACCATAAATTCATGGACTAATATTCCTTAATATTCTAGCCCAGGCATATTAACATCTTAATCGCTTTCTTAGAGCAGAACCACCAGGCTCATGCCCCCATTAAAGATGTGGATTAAGAAAACATTCCCATCTGCAATGAGAATAGTTTAGTTCAGGAACTTGCCATAAATAGCACCAGTTTCTTTCTAATGAAAATGGTGCTCACTTAGTCTCTCATATGTCCACATATTAAATGAACTTATCTTCTAGGATATTTGAACAAATAGTGAAGATAATTTATTCTTAACAGCAACGATGGCTGCCTTCCTCCTCTACCATACCAGAAAACCAAACAATAAAACAATAAAAAATCCGAAAGAAAAACAATAGAAAAATTGGGTCTATCTCTTTTTCTGTTAACAATTTGTCCTGGGCTTCAGCTTTCCTGTCCACAGAATGACTGTGACTAACACGCTCTCCTCCCACAATGGGACCAGTGGTGGCAGCATGGCAACACTGATAATTAATGCTAATTGGAATAATGGCATTTAAAGGAAATCAGTTGTGTGTCAGAGCAAGGACATGCTTTAGTACAGAGAAGGGTAGTGCCTAAAAGTATATATACACATACTTATGCTGGCAATGAACTGCCCAGCTACATTTGTACCAGGATCTTGGTAACATCCTAGATCTGTTTAATCAACTAAATATTACCATTATTTCCTGTTAGAAATATCAAATTTATCATATGTAGTTTCCAGATGAAGAAACCTTAAAGATACAGTAAGCCCTTTTCCTACCTCTCCCAACCTCACTCTTGGCCCTCACACTTCTAGCCAGCTCATTTAATACCTTCCTAAACATTCTTGTGAACATAGACCATGCAACTAGCTGAATCTTTAAAATCACATATCCTCTCTACTGGGATGCCTTCCTTTTATTGACAAAGGCTGTTGGAGAATGACCCGCGTTTCAACTCAGAAGAAACTGCGAGAAGCTATACCTTCACTTCGCTGGGGCAAGCAGTCGTGTGTGTGCTGAGAACATCAGACCTGCCTCGAGGCTTTGCAGCAGCTTGGGCTGCATTCAATTTTGCTAGGGCAGGTACAAAGGTAGGAGCAAAAGCTCCTGGTCCCACTCCAGAAAAAAGGAAGAAGAACAGGTGAAAGGTGATGCTCGTTCCTCTGACTGGTAGTGGGAGGGGTGGGGGATACAACCACTGATTTTGGGGGATCCCTCCACGTCTATTCCTCCTCCCAGTGATGCCAGCCACTTGGCACCCTGGTGCCTTTCTGTGTGGCACTGAAAGCAGTGAAGTGGGCCTCTTGGAACTCTCTTGCAAGCACAGTGCAGAGAAGGGTCATTAATCACTTTGCTGCCCAAGACATTTTGCCTGGGTCTAGAGCAGCTCCACATTACTTGAAGGATGGTCATGGAGTTAAGTGCTACTGGTCCTCACCCAAGTGAAAATGAATAATCTCATCATATAACAAACTAATCTGAAACATTAAAGGTTCCTCCATGCCTTCCTTTTAATCTCTGCATTTGAAAACATGTCATATTTTCAAAAAACATTAAAGAAATGGCAGGGGCTTTAAGTCTTCCCCTACGGAAAACACAGAATAAAGTCATGTGTCTAACACATTCATTCACATTCACAGGCACGCTTGAAAACACAGGAAAACCATTTCCCCAGTAAACTATCTCCAAACAGATAACCAGTCTGACTGATGAGAGCAGAATTTGGGCCTGCATGTAAGCTCCTATAAGAATTTGCATTCTTTTTTTAATTAATAAAATAGATATTGATTATCTCATAGGATTTCATGTTTCATATGTCTAATTATAAATTGATATTAAATGTTAATACAGAAAATGATTTTCATATATTTTAATCAAGATTGAACAAAGCTATGAATTATGATCTGAGTGGTGTTAAGTGCCATTGAATCATATGTGATTCAGCTGTTTGCCCCACTGCTAAAGCAATGGGATTTTTAGCAAGGCACTAAGGATTTCTCACTGACAGCTCACTGGGCTTTTCACCCACTCACCCTACATCCTTCTATCTTCTCCATCTGAAACTAAAAATTTCTCATGCATTAAATCTGAAGGTCACTGATTAGGCTTATTTCATTGATCACTACATAATTTAATTCGCTAACTGTTTCTGTTATGGGAAAAATGGCTCAAAGCCTCTAACAAGCCTGATGGCTAACTCCGACGTCTCACAATTCTTCCTGATGTCTCTACAAATCTTAGACTCAGTTTGTCAAACTGCTAGATTATCAACTGAAATTTAAAACAGGGAAGTTTCTAGCTCTTCAGCTCAAATAAGCACAAGTATTCTCCATGCTCATAAACTGCGAGCCAAGTGGAAAAAAATGTATTGTTAAGTCATTGTCATCTTTCTGAAATTTCGCTAACTGTTTCTGTTATGGGAAAAATGGCTCAAAGCCTCTAACAAGCCTGATGGCTAACTCCGACGTCTCACAATTCTTCCTGATGTCTCTACAAATCTTAGACTCAGTTTGTCAAACTGCTAGATTATCAACTGAAATTTAAAACAGGGAAGTTTCTAGCTCTTCAGCTCAAATAAGCACAAGTATTCTCCATGCTCATAAACTGCGAGCCAAGTGGAAAAAAAATGTATTGTTAAGTCATTGTCATCATTTTCTGAAATTGCTCTTTTTAAAGAAAAAAAAATGCTGGAGGTTGGCCAGGCTGCTCTTGGGTGTTTATAACTGTGTTATCAGGCCTCTCAAGCTAAATTGCCTCAATGAATGGACTTAGAAAGATCACCTCTCCTTTCTGCGCTGCAGTGGATAATAACGGTATTTATCTCTCCCTGAAAAGTATTTGAGGATCTACTTAAGTATCAATAATTTGACATCCAAAGGCTCTATAGAAGTGTAAAACATTGATATAAGTAAGCAATACTTACTATTTAGAGATGGAAAACATAGATTAACTTCTCAAGGAGTGAAATTTAGACACTATTTGTTATGTGAATATCCCTAACTTCTCAAGGAGTGAAATTTAGACACTGTTATGTGAATATCCTGTATGTTTGCCAGCACAACCAGAAACTGAACAAAATTACAAGAGGCTTGGATGACTCACCAATATTGCTTCACATTAAATGAAGACAACAGCAAGCATTATCAGTGCTGCATTTCCATGCTCATTGTGCTTTGAGAGAAAATGGCCACAACCTGAGAGAATGGAATTGTCATCCTGGCTAAGCAATTAGTTTCTCATTTAATATTACTATTGTTGTGAATGTCCAGCATGTGCCTGGATGGCCTCAGCAGAGAGCAACAGCAGCATTTAAAATTTTTGTTGTTGTTGTTGTGATTCACTGAATTTGATGTTTAAAAGACTAGTGACGCAGTGAAATGAACAGTTTTCTGATTTACCTAACCAGCAACAGAATCACTCTATGCTGTTAACAGGACGAATTTAGATGTTGTTGCATTTTCATTCATTTTTTTCTTTTTAATGCAGTACTCTGTCAGGGGAACTAAAAATCTAGACAAAAGCCTGGTTTGTCTAAAGAATTCGCCCCGTAATTTTAAAAGTAAAGATAAGCTTCTCACAGATTAATGGAAAAGAAAGCCGTGCAATAACTGGTTTCAAAATACAGTATAACGTTTATCTGTCTTCTAATCAATGCCCTGATCCACAAAAGGACTTCAGCTTTCACATGAGCACTCAGCACCTAAAACCACAAGTGTTCTCCACAGAAACACCCACTTAAACTTTGGACCTCCTTGGGTGATGATGAATAAAAGCGGCAGCATCTCTGCTTATCCTCTGCGGAGGTAGCACCTTGGCTCTGCTTCCTTCCTGCAAGTGCCTGGCAGGGCTGGGCCCCCGGGTGGTGATCTTGGCAGTGATTTAGTGCTGGTTTAGCAGCTGGGAGGGCACAGTGCTTCAGTAGCTGCAGCAAGAAAGCAGTGTGGAGGCTGTGGTTCAAAGATGTATCTTAGACTTAAGACGCTTCCCACTTGGTTTTCCAGAGTTGACACATTTCCATCGATGGCACACTCCCCTTGACTCAAGAAGGAGCGGGATGAGATTAACTGTAAGAAACCTGAGGTGATGTGCAATCAGAAACAGAAAGACAGGTGAAAATGCGATCTTGACCCCAGAGGCCAGTTTGACCTTTTTCCCCTGCATCACTTTTCTGCTTGAATGTGTGGGAACGTTGTATAAGATTAGCAGTTCCTGGCGGTTTCTCCGAAGTACTCACCAAGGGCCAGATTTCTGACCTCTGTTGGGATGAACTGATGCTGCAAATCAGTGAATAGTATTTTAATATGCATTAAATAGTATTTTAACATGTGTTTCAATATATATTGTTTCTTGTTACAAGTTTTTTTCATTCTTTATGAAGGTAAGCCACCAAAGAAGGAGAGGTGCAAGGCAGCAAGGCTATATACATCTCGAAGACCAAAAAGAGGAAAAGGGAAATGGAGGTTAGGAGGAGACAGGAGAATAAAAGTAAAAATGAAACCAGTGCTGCCAGGAAGAGAATCAGCTACATGGCTCATTACGGGAATTCCTTTCTCATTAGCCACTGAACTTTAATACCATGTTACAGTTAGGATCTGCCATAACTGTTGCATTTAATAATTAGATTAATTTTAAAATTTTGGGCAATACCTACACCTTCCTTCCTCCTTTGGTGAAATTTCAGTGTTGGCAATACTTTAAGAGCTGGAACTCCTACAAGAACATCACTGCCCCATCTTAGATCCAGGGTTTTCTAGCACTCACAGATTAGGAGACTGTTCAAATTGAAGTTTTTAGTTCAGCTCCTAACAGGCGTGAGGAATAAGAAGAGAGTTTACCAGAGACATGGAGATACCTGAAGATGGAGTCTCTCACCATACTGTTTGGGCTGAGCACCAGGAAGGATGTTTCACTGTTGAACACAGTGAAAAAAGCAAAGGGAATATTGGAGATAACAAGGAGAAAAAGGGGATTTAAAACCTCACAGCAGAAGGAAAACTAGGAAAGGCTTTTAAATCTTCAATAGCATTCTACCCATCCAACTTGACATGTCTGTTTCAAATTTAAAATATTTGGGACAAAAAATAAGGGGCTTGTCATTTCACTTCATTTGTTTTTTTAAACATACACAGGAAATTCTAGGCCCATCTCTGCCATCGGCCGTGTAACACAGTCCCGGCTAAGGCCAGCTGAACAAGAAACCTACTCAGAGCTGGGGCCTCTGCTCCAGACTGTCTCTGCTAGAAGCAGCATTTTAAAAAAGTAAATGAAGATCAAGGAATTCGAAGCTGCCCAAGGAGGTTAATTTTTTTTTAAATGTACTACTTTTCATCTCCACACATGAAAACAGAGCCATTAGTGATTATATCATGTACTGATACTCTAAAAGGCACTGTGCACAACAAACTGGTTTGCTTTTGACCATATAAAGTCTACCTTAGCTAATTTAGTTTGTTTTAGTTATTTTACTTCATGTTAGGACACCAGATGTGTAAAATATTATCATAGCAGGCATATGCTTTTCCTGAGCCAGATTTCAGTTGCTTTTATCTCTCCCCCTTTTTAAATAGTATTTACATAGCATTTAAATTGACTTCTGATCACTTCAGGTTTACCTCTGCTATTATGGATAATTCACTATGATCAAAAACGAGGTTTCCATTCCAATTTTTGTGAAATAGCGGTGGTGGTTGCATTCGTACCTCAGCTGCCTTGTTGTTGGCCTAAGAGGAAGCTTTCACCACAGAGGTGGCTGCTGTGATTACATTTGATCAGCTGCGAAAGGGATTTCCCAGAACAAGGAATGGAAATGCTTTTATAGCCTTTTAAGTAACGTCAGGATTTTTTTGTTTTGTTAATATGAGCTTTTGCCAATCACTAACAGCATGATCCAAACCCCATTTGAAGGCAACGGAAAGTCTCCCATTGAGTTTGATGGTCCTTGGATCAGTCCCTAAGTGCATTTAGACTTAATGAGATGGTAATGTGAATTTTATGCTGCTCTGTGTACAAATAGATTTTTCCAAACTTTGTTTTCCACTAATGCAAAAAGAGTGATCTGCCTTTTTAAATTTTTAAATTTTATTTTCTGGCTACAATTGGTATGCACGCAGAAGGAGAATTTATGCAGCTCATTCCTTTCCCTGCCTTTTCCCCCCCCTCCCCGCCCCGCGCCAACCTTTATCGGTGACAGACTGCAAACTGCAGAAAAGATGACCCGCTCTCACAGTAATCTGCATGAGAAGGAAATGCCGTCCTCCCGATTTGCCTCACTGTTGTCTTAAAACTTCGGTTTTAACAAAACCAGGCAAAATTAAGGCCTGACTACACACGCAAAAAAATATATTAAAAAAAAAATAAATAAAAAGCGGGGGAAATCGGGAAAGCGCTATTCTTTGTTTCTTGCTCCACCTGGCGGGAGATGCGCGAATGGCGGCGGGG
>NW_008795695.1:17884001-17906519 GCF_000699145.1 Aptenodytes forsteri | reverse complement strand
GGGCTTCGAGTCAGGGGTGTTGGTGCGGGGCGGGGGGGGAGGGGGGGGCGGCTAGGGCCACGCACAGGTTCCACCGTTGGGGTAAGGTTTCTCGTTCGGTGCAAAAAGGGAACGGTGCTTGTTTTGCAGCTCTTCACCGCTGTCGTGCGAGTTTGACTTCCCTGAGGATGCAGCGACATTGTGCGACTCACAGCGGCAAAGCGATTAACCCATTCGTTTCAATGGCCTAATGCACGACCTGATGGGTATCCACAAGCTTGCAGGGTTGTATACCTATCGGGCAAGTATTTTACATATGAATACATAAAAATTATCAGAAGAGAAGAATACATCTTGTGGTAATGTCTCAGTCACTCTGAGAAGAAAAAAAATAATTTCCTTCATCAGTGACATAGATGACCTAGCCAGGAACGCTCACTGACTGTGGAAGATTGGAGAATCAGCACAACGTCTATGGTAAGAAGTGATTTTGACCGGTGTGAGTGATTCCAATACTTCTCGAAAGCTGTTATCACATCTTAAAACTAATCTTTTATAAATATTTGGAACACGGACAGAAGTTAATGGTAACATTTTCATGGCCTTAGGCAGAAAGCGAGCTTTCTCTGGAACACGCTGCTCTGCATCTTTAAAAATCTCAGCAAGAGACTCACCCCAACATGAACTACAAGAGAAGCCATGGCTCCAGGTAGGCTGGAGAAGGAGTGGCTGAAGTGACACATCCTCCCTAGGACAGCTGTCCCAGCAAGAAGGTGGGAAGTAGGCTTCGGGCTATGTGAGTTATTCTGGTTGTTCACAGCCTAAAAGCCTGCTGGCTTTTTTGAGCTACCTTGAATGTGGCACTGTGATGAGGCTCCAGGGTCTCAGACCCCTTGTCAGAGAGGAGGCAGCTTGTTTGACAGGGCTAACACGGTGATGGTGACGTGCACATGAAAGCCAAGGATTACGCTGTGAACTGAAGCACGAGAGAGACATCTGCATCTGGCCGTGTTAGAGGGGCATATCCAGCTGTGCGGTGGCCTGAATGCATGCAGCCGTGCACAACAGAGACTCTGGGCATACGTTTAGACACACAGAAAGAAGAGGGCTTTCCGTGGATTTATAGCCAGAGCACATGGCAGGAGAGGTGGCGAGCTCTGGTCTAGGTATTCGACACCACTAGGGTGGAATTAGCTGCAAAGTCTCATGGTTTATTAGTTTCCCCAAAGGCTCACTGAGAAAAAAAGTGTTACCAGTAGAGATTGCTTACAACAACCATTGGTTATTTTCTCTCCTTTCCTTCGATTCTTGCTTCTGTGGTAAAGGCCAATTGTTCGACAGGCTGCAGAGTATAGATTCCCATTGCATTGATTGATAATTCAGGTATCTGTAAGTCAGTCTTAATCGTGTAAAATGGGTTTGGCATGCCTGACTTTCAAATACAAACTTTCCTCAAACAAGCGTCTTGGGAGGCCATTACAAACCCTCTTTTCCCAAAAAGCCTGAAGAGAGACACTCTATCTTTCTTTAAATGTCAGCAAACTGAGTCCATTTATTACATTTCAGGTTCAGCATAACAGCTTCAGCATGATGTTGTATTTTAGGAGAGTGATGATCTCTTAGATTGCTTGAAAACATGCTGTTCTTCATGGAAAAGAAAGAAAGGTACACCCTGTGTTAAAACCCAAAACAGAAAAACTTGCATTTACCAGAGAACTACTATATTATGCCCTTTGGCCAAGAATTTTCTGATTTAGCTGAAGTCTGAGCAGCCTTCAACATTAACCACTTGCAAAGCATATTGGATTATGGCCATAGGTACCCGTAGTAAATTTTAGCTCTACAATCCCATCCTCAAATAGGTAGTGCCTTCAATCGGCCAGTCACGATAGCTCTGTCAACTCGAACATTCGTCCCACCCAGATTGTACTGGTATGTCCAAAACCTGGTTCACCTGCTAGCTCATGAATCCCGTCAGCAATGCAGGAACAGCGATAGTGCACCAGGAGAGCTGTAGCAGAAGACGGCTTTTATCTACACTCGCAAGCTGATCACCCCGTCTGTTAGGTACAGTTTGTTTACTCCGTCAATTCCCCCTTGTGTTTCCCCTCTTCACCCTCATCCGCGCTGAACAAAATAAGTATATAAATGAAAAGGAACTCAGGCTGACAGACCACAAGTTCACTGCCAAGGGAAGATTAGCTCCTAGACATGTAGACCAAGAAGACATTACATTTTTTGTCATAGCTGCGCTCAATGAGCAGAGATTATTTACAAGGTCCAGGGTTTAAATGCGGCAGATGGATGCAGGCTAGCAGTTCCCACGAACAAAGATGCTGTTTCAAAGAAAAGGTGCGTTCAGCTTCTGGAAAAGAAATTTACCTCTCAGCAGGGACTGGCAACTCTAATCTTATTTACATTTCTCACAGCAGCGGTACACGTCTCTCATTCTCAGCCCTAACTCTCCCTGCCAGCTGAAGCTGTGCTGTACAGATAGGTAGTAAATAATGTAGGATTGTGCAGATTGGTGTGAGGCCTTTTCCTTCTCTCTGTGCTGCAAACTCCTTTTCGGAAGCAACAGTTAAGCTGTCAGCAGAGTGGGATTACAAATCTGATACTCAGTACACGTTTGGACAGTTACAGCTTTCAGGCATTTTCCATGAATAGGCACCAATCATTTCACTGCCACACTGGTGAGAGGCTTTGTTGGGTTAGTAATTTTTTAGACGGGGATCAGAGAAACAAACACAGGATGGTGAAAACAGATACCATTTGGTAGATTCATGTAAGGTACAACAAAAGCTAAGGCTATAAGACAACTGCATTTTACTTCTAGGCTCTGAGCTAGTGTCTTTCAACCTTATTTAAGGAATTTGCATTGTCAAAGCAAAATTCCTGAACATAAACACTTATTGCTGTAAATATTTAAAATTCTGCTCTGTGAAAATACAGGAGGCATATTAGCAAACAAAGCTCTGTCTCTCATTATGACTTCTATACATAATGAAAATGTTAAAAGCAATACGGTTTCTTTTAAAATAATACTAGCACTTAGAGTATAATGGTGCACCCTTGAAGATGATGTTGTTTTACAAATGTACAGTGTGCAGGCACTCATACTAATGCTTGTTGTAATAAAACAGAAACCTGTACTGCTATAAATTCTGACTAACGCAATTCTACTTAGAGGGCTGGAAAAAGTTGCCTTTATATTATGTTGTTCATTTTAATGTCAGTGTCATTCTTCGTTCCTCTATTCATATAGCTTTATTAATAAACATATTTGTCTCTTAGGCGGAGATGAGCAAACGGCCCAGATTAAAAACTATGAGGCTCCGGTGATCACACCTACAGTCAGTGCCTCTGAGCAGCTACCTCTGCTCGAGAGATTTTGGCTCACACCCTGCGGGCACTAATGAGGTCGGGAATCTCAAGCATAGTAATAAGGGAGGAGTGCTCAGGTTTTGAAGAGCCTTAGGACTGTTGTATCTGTGGACAGCTGCTCCTGGGGGAAGGAGTTACAGCGTTGCCGCGCATTGGAAAATGACCCTATTCCATAGGTCAGAGGCTGAAATTGCCGGGGCTTGCGTACATCGCAGGGCAGCGCTGCTCCCTGCCACCAGCCTGACACGGTGCCACCACCCACACCGGAGAAATCGGCATGATCCCGTCCCACAGAGCTCCCTCTTGACGGTGTGGGGCTTTGAAGTAGAAACAACAAATGCCGCAAGACTCGGGATAAAAAGCCAGTCCAACTCTGGCAACAAAGCGCCTGCTTTTGGATTTGATTAACAGCACAAACAGCAGTGTAGCAAGATACTAGCACAGAAGGCGGAGCTCTGGCTTGTGCTAATAGAGTAATACAGTTGCTCCTTAGCCCTAGCTGAAAAGGCTACAAGGATGGGGACAAGGAAGAGAAATGTCTTTAAACAAACAAACAAACAAACAAACAGAGAAATTCTGAAAGCCTTGAAGTCAGAGATGATTACAATTTGCATGTTTTTTTCCCCCATCATAATGCAATCAGATCCACTTACCATCATCTCAGCTACCTTACATCCTTAATAGTTTAGCACGATATTTACAGAGAAACAAGAGGGAGGAAATGCCATGTCATCTTCCAACAAAATAATCCATTTTGTGCTGGTTTTGCTGAACTAGAAAGTGTGCATTTGTTTTTTGTTAAGTATTGCCATGAAATGTGTTTTCTAAAATAATGCAGACGATTTCCTGGAAAGGGATCACAAGTCCCATAGTTTTCATAGTGAAAAAAACCCAAAGAAGTGCAGCCTGTCTCTCCACCATGTTTCTCAAAAGAAATGTTCCCCTAAGACTCTGTGCAGATGATAGTGAGAGAATGTATCTTCTAATGTCTGACTGGTTACCACAGAGAAAACGTGAATTGCAATGAAAGCGAATCAAAGAAACAGTTTAAGGGCAACATGTTTCTTTGTCCTCAGTGTCATATATGAAATGATGACATTGAAGTAGAAACATGGCAGGTTGCAATAATTTTCACCAAAATTTTTGTCACCAACAGCAATCACATTCTCTTTTGCCAAAAGCTACTTCTTGTTTTACTGCACCTTTTCTTCACTCCCATGCACCATGAGTGAGTTCTCAAAACATTGCCTTACGCCTTTAATTATAGAATGTTATGGTTTTTAAATTATGTGGGAAACATTTTTTGCTCACCTGTCTCTGTGTATACATTTCTACAAATAGTGAATGACCTCTGTACTCAACTTTCACTTGGGTAACTCCTACTAAGTAACACCACCGTCGTTATGCCGAGGCCATGATGGTATCACATCTCTCAGTCATTCCTTGAAGCTACCAACCACAACGCACAATCAAAGCCATACAAAACCAACACCTTTCTACTTATTTTGGTTTTGTAATATGTGGGAGTCATTCTAACTGCAGGTGTTCCCCCAACATCTGTGGCAAAAATTAATATGTATTCACATAACTCTGGAAACTACTTTAGTCATTGAGCAAGAAGCTTATGAGCCTTGCCCATATTCAAGATTTTTTTTAAAAACATTATTACTAGATTCTTCCCTTTTCATATTATGAACTTTTTAGTATTATGAAGTTAGTGCTGAGATTAATGAAAATGTTACAGCATGGAGGTCTTTTCACAGATTAACAGCTGGGGAAAAAAAGGAAACCTTTGAGCAAAGGAGCTACTGGTTGACAGCATGGAGCAGAAGTGTGAGACAAGACAGTGAATACCAAATAGCGTGAGCACGGTCTGAATCCAGCAGGTGGAAGTTTTCATTACCTCAGAGTTCTGGGTTTGGGGTTTTTTTTCCTTCTTATCATGTATCCTCTCATTTTCAATCACCTCATGATCTTCTGACTGACAGGAGAAGTCAATTTCTGTACCACTATTCTGAATTATTTTATTATGGAGAATTATTTAATAACAGGGTATGTTTTATCTCTACCTATCTCTGCTTTAGGTGATCTCAGTGAGAAGCTAGCAGGACTCAAAGGAACTTGAAGAAAATGCGTAGGTAAGTGCAAAGGGAGAATGAAGGTAAGCTACAAATGCTCTTTTGAGGAATGTGAATGTATTAATAGCTTCCTTATAAATACAAAACTGAGACATGACCATGATGTCAGGATTAATGGATGTACACAATGTTTCAGGAGAGAGTGAGTGGTAGAAACAAGACTGTAGTTTGATTTTCTATAATAGAAAGCAAAATGAGAAAATGTAGGACAGAATAGTGTTCTAAAATCTGTTCTCTATAGACTGATGAAAACTGCAAAAGAAAAAATCCACACATTATTAAGCTAAATTATATTTCTATGACATTTTTGAGGAATGAATGAAGAATTTTGCAGCTAAGTTCTTCAATTCACTTTCGCTGCAAGCATATGTTTGCCAACATGTCACTGCTGCCTGGGCTCTCTGTGTCAGATACTTTTCTTCTGAGGGTTGTCTGATCCTCTTCCTTTCCATTACCATTTGTCACCCGGTAGATAAAACTCTTGATTTCTGAGCTTGATTTGCTGCAGGTTCAATACCAAATAGCCTGCTGGTCAATGTAGTGAACTTTGACAGGCTGAACAGCAACATTATATTAGCTAAGGAGTGCAGGTTTGTTTTTCTCTAACCCAAAGGCAATCATTATAAATCTAAATGCAGATATTTCTGGCCTGTAAGAACTGTAACACTCGTTAATAGGGATTTTTTTGTTGTGGTGGTTTTTTTTTTCCAGACTGGCAATCAAAACTTGTCTTCTATCTCCAACACATTTTTCACCTTGGTTGGAGATTACAAGTACAGCAACTCAACAGTTATATTTCTGTAACTTAAAAATGACGTGTTCTATGCTTTCAAATGTAGAAAAGGCATTTGTTCTGCATATACGTGCTAAATAAATAGGCTAGAGTTTTATATCTCAAATCACCTACAATTTCCTCTGTTCACTGCTGCCCTCCCTTCCTCTAACCACCACGCTGGTAGCAGGGCTGAGTGCATTCTTATGACATAATGGGTTTGGGGTTATTTTAGTTTGCTGTCAGGAGAAAGAAAACACAGAAGGAAAAACTGGGTACTGGAATGACTTTGGTAGAACTGCCTTGTAGTTACTTCTATGGATTTGTTTGGGTTTATGTCAAGAATTTGCGAAAATAATAGTGAAAATGAGAAATTACCTAATATATCATGATGCTGTGAAGGGCCCTCGTTCAGCTCCTCTGAGATTCATTCGTTATTCCTTGTGATCCTGCTGGGCAGTGTGTGTATACCCATTTGTAGCTCTCCAAGGAGCACACACTGCAAAACAATTACACGGGTAACAATGACATCACTCTTAGATGAAAACAACCACCCATAACTTTACCTATTAATTGCATCAGACATTTCAGTCTTCTTCTGATGTTTCCAAAGATCTAACTAGAAACAATTTGAAATGGTAAGCAGAAAACATAGAAAGTTTGGTCACTGCATTTTTTTAAAGTCAAATAATACAAGGTTACATTAAAAAGATGAAGGTTCAGCAGAAAAAAATTGTGGTTAGTGGAAAAATACGAGAAATTTCCCCTTGACCAAGTCTTCTGGCTGTATTGCTGCTGTGTGCCTGTGTACACATTTCCTAAAAGGACATTATTTCTCTGAGGCCTTGAATTTTTTTCTCCCAAGCAGCAGAACACTTGGGAAACTCCAGCTAATAGAGAATGCAACTGCACGTCTCCTCGGCAGCACTGCTACCGGGAGCACATTAAGCCCGTCCTTTGCTCTTTACAATTGCTTCCCACAGAATATCAAATCAACTTCAAGGTCTCGGCACTTATCTGCAGTGCTTAGATACCCAAGGCTATATCCAGAGTGGTGAGCACAAAGCGCGTGGGAGCTTCTGTGTCCTGATAACATCCTGCCTTCACACCGGGGTAAGGTGTGTGCGGAAAGCCCCACTTACCACTCTATCTATGGTTCCATAGGAAAGAAACCTGCGTGTATGGAGGAGTAGAAAGCAGTTGCTTCAGATGAGACATAAAGCAGGGTAAGGGGTGTAGCTATACACAGACCAGGACTGGAATTCTTTCTGACAGATATCTTATTCTGGAACTAAAGACCACAGAAATAACTCCCCCATAAACTAAGGAGCATCACAAAGATTGCCGTCCAATACAAAAGACATAATTCCATGCCATCTTTAACACAACCACTGACACAGACACATGCTTATCAAAGAAAAAAGAAAAAAACCTGATATGCATGACAACAAAATAGCCCATTTACTGTTCTTTTGGAAAGACTAAGTGGTTAAACACCGCTCTGCAGTGTGCAGTGCTCATTATATTTCACACAGTTTCAAAATATTTTTTCATTATGGACTATATAACAGATTTATTTTTATAGCCGCAGACTAATTATTCCTGATTTACTGAATACTATTATATTTTAATTAAAAATACTTAAGATTACTGGACAATAGAAAAGTGACAAGGACTTGTACTTTTGGGCTGTCACATTTTTAACACATTTTTAACTCCAGGAAGTAACAAAGATAACAAAATTAAAATGCATCTTAGAAAATATTACTTTCTAAAAGAAGTTTGGAAAATGTTTCAGTTTCCTCACCTGCATTTTAAATGAGCTGACATCATTGTGACCCATAATATCCAAGTCATGAGATTCTTAATTCTATGAGAAGCGCCACTAAAACCAGCCAAACTACTTGTGTGAATGCAAAAATATAGAGTTGGACTCTTAATCTTGTTTGTAATTTTTGTTTTGGTAGAATTTGAGATAGCTCTGATTTTTAAGTGTGAACATTTTGTCTGCTGAACTGACTATCAAAGCTGAATGTAGGCAATTAAAACTGGATATATAGAAATGAAAATGCAACTGTGAGCTTTGAACAAAAAATTGCAATCAGAACAAAGCTTTGGGTTTTGAAAAGTTGTGTTTAACTTTACAATAGTAATTACTGCAGATAATAATTCCTGGAACCCGAATTGGGAGTTCTTCAATTGATTGCAAAATGGGGTAGAAATGTCTTGGCTAGACTTGGGCAACTGGAAGTAAGACACGTACCAATACTTTGAGTTGAACATCTGATTCTTTGATTTTCCCTTCGTAATAATTTCTGAGGACCAATGGAGTTCTTTAGTCTTTTCTGGGTAGATAGAAGTTTGTTTCCTTTAAAATCATAGACCCATTAGCAAGCTTTCATCACTCTGATTATAATGCCATGAGAAGTAAAATGTGTTTCCTTTCATTTTGGAGCTGACTGGAACTGGCTGTGTCCAACACGGAGGAGCCCCTAGTCTCTTCCCACAGAGGCCACCCCTGCAGCCTCCCCCCCTGTTGCCAGCACCTTGCCACCTACACCCAGTACACTCCTGCGGTTTTGCTTTGTAAAACAACAAAATCTTTTAAAACTTACTGAAAACCTTTTCAGCTCTGGCATCACAGTGTTATGTGGTCAGGCAATGCAGGTTGTAAAGAGATTAAAAGATTTTGGGAAACTAATAATAAGTAATTCAATAACTTCATGTAATCTTTTCCATGCTTATATTATTCTTTTGGTTTGGTTTCATTTCTGTAAACTTGCCATTTGAAAAATTAAATGTTTAAAGCAGTTCAACCTTTTATACTGAATGCCCACGCAAGAAGAGGTGTCCACCAGCAGCCATCCCATTTCCAGGCTATTTGTACATACGAACAGGTTTTACGTTTCATTTCACCATAAGCTATTGAGCAAACACTTGTCTTCTCCATGCGTTTTTCTCTTATTTTCTTTCAATAGTCTGTCTGCAAAGTTTCTGTCTTGTTTTGTCCATTGCTGCAGGCTCCAATACAGATTAAGTTCCTCCCTGGATCTGAACATGATAAAACCCACCAAAGTTCTCTACACTATGTAGAGACAACTGCCACAATTTCTGTTTTATCTTTATGTAGGACCTTAAATTGGTCAAAAAAGCCTCTGAGAGCAGCTGCATCTGAGAGAGTTGCATTTCCCTCTCTCTGGGGAAATGCAGTTCCTATTGAACACAGCTGCTTAACCCAGTAGGGACCGCAACAAAATTAAAGTGAGTGAGTCTTCTTCTCTGGGATTAAAGCCTGCCTTTAGAGGTGGGTGATTTGGGAACTCCTCAATTTAATTCTGAATGCTCATACCCAGCCCAATACTTGGCTTACAGAATACTCCTCGATGAGCTAACTTGCCAAAATTCTTAAAAAAAAACATACAGGAGAGGGACTATGGCAGAGAAAGAAGATAGGTAAGAGCATGTCTGCTGCCAGTCATCTCCAGCAACAGCATTCAGTGAAAATACTGAAGTGCATGAAAGCTAGAAGTGAGCTAATGTAAAATTAACATAACTTCTGACATTAGTAAAAATCAGCAGAAGCCTGCAAGATTTGTAGTGTTTCACTCCCACCCATCTCCTTATCAATAAAAATGCAGGGAGGAGGTTGTAACTATATCATCTTCCCTACCAGCAGCTTTAAAAGTGATGTTTACAGCCCTCAGAATTGTTAAATCCTTACTTTCATTAATATGAAAAATACATTTTTTCCCTTTTTGCAGACAGACCTTTTTAAAAAAAAGAAGTTCAAACATTCAAATCCCATTAAAACCATTCTCTTTTTTTGCTAAGCCTGAGATCGCTATAGTCAGGTAAGACAGCTAATGTTTAAACACAAGGCTCAAAAGTTAAAACAGCAGAATACAAATATAATACCAGAAGTCTGCCATTTTTTTCAGGTGCAATTGAGATTAAAATATCAGTTCTCAAATTAGGACATGTTTTTTCATAGCAAGATACCCTTATATTATTCCAGTTATAAATTCTGTTTATAGGCAAGAATATAAAACAGCACTGAGGACAGAAATGCTGGTGATAAAAAACAATAGCTTTCCATAACAATTTACTCAGAGAAAAACATTCCCTAGGAAGCTATTGCATAATTGTATCGAATAACAAAAATAGGCAGATATTTTAATGCACAAGCCATAAGGGAGTGGATAATATTATACAGCAAAGGTTTGGTTATTATCTTGTCTTTGCTAGACTTTTATTTTGACATATTTTAACAAGCACTACAACCTAGATATGGTTCTGTTAAAATATAGTTTTATCAAAAATATTAAGTGAAGCACTCCTTGATTTCAGAAAATAGGATTGAAAACCCTAGGTTTTTTCATAAATTAAAATGTTTACAACAGCTTTTGAGAACTTAATATGTTACCAAAAAAAGTAAGTACTCGGTAAGAGTGCTGTAAACTGTTAAAGTATTTGCATTAATACAATATTTTGATAAAGAATTATGTCTAAAAAAATGCAGAAATTCTAAAATTCCAGGGTAGGGAATGTGAACAACATTTCTGTGAAAATGTATGTTGGTTAAGTAGAGGTGAGAAGGATCAGCTAAAGAAAAAATTCAGAACCATCTTCAGGAGGATTAACCACCTGCATCAAAAAGAAAAAACAAATCCATATGCCCAGCTAATCCCTGGATTCTTATCTATGAGCTCTTTGTTTATAAAATACATGAAATGATAATGGCAGCATCAGAATATATCAGTGCTGAATATATCAGTGTTTACCCAGGCACAATGTACACAAGGCGGATGTTGGATTGACCCCTGCTCAGTGAAATCTGTTTGATGGTTTGGTTGTTCTTCTCTACTCATTTGAAATGGCCATGAGAGAGAAAAATGTCAATGGTGCACCTTTAAACTTCAGGAAAAGAGCTACCCACACACCTCCTTGGGAGGATGCCAGACCCAATCTGAGACAACACCATGGCAACATTAGCTTAGAGCATGTCTCAGACTTCTGTAAATAGCAAAGATAAAAGAAAAAGAACCCGAGAAAAACAGGGTTATAACATTGTTTTCCACGTTATGCTAGTGCTTGCTGTTTCAGGCAGGATTCAGGAAGAGAAAATGGGAGATCGTGCTATCTTATGGATTTCCTTCTCAAACTGAAATCGGTGAGGGGTAGATAAACAGGGTCAGTGAAGGGGGAGAGAAGAGAAAGGAAACGAGTAAAAAAAGTCTCAAAACCTCTACTAAGGAAAAAACAGCACATAATACCAAAGCAGTGCTGCTCAGCGTACCTTCAGGTATTACTGGTAAGGGAACAATGTTGGAGAATAACAGACAGGCTCGGGGAAGGAATAAAGCACGTCAAGAAAACAATCAGTAGACTAAGAAAGCAACAGAGTATTAAAAAGGGCAAGGGGAGGGAAAGAGTGGATCAGATTGGCCTTTCGAGTTTGGTGTAGCTTGGAGTGAATAGCAGTGTGTGTGTGGACTGGTGTACATAGCAGGCTTTGGGGCATTTCTAGGCTATCTATAGTTTGCCACAGCAATTTCATGTGGCATTCAAGAATAACCCTTTGAGGCAAAAGTATCACCATATGCCAGTTCAATTATCATAGGTCAGTGAGCACCAGAGAACTGACTGTGGGTTTTCTATTCTTAACATAAAGGAAACTTTTAATTCTCTGACTACTTCTCCATCGTTTGCCTTAGGTGTAAGAAATATATCTTGTAATTTTTATTTGTTAAACTTTACCTTTGTAAGTATATACAACATCATCAGTCAATAAATATAGGCAGTATGCCATATACTTCCACTTTGCCTGAGAAAGGACCTTTCTCCCGAAGAGAGGGAAAGCATGCATCCAAAAAATGGCAAGTACAGGCTATCTACCGCTCTGATGACTTGTAACTCCTTGGAAAAAAAATAAAAATAGCAGTTCATTTTTTTTTTATTTAAGTGATAAGTAAAAGGTAGCAAAGAATGACTGTGAGCTCTACTGAGCAGTCAGTTGTTGCGTGGAATTAATATGGAAATTATGTTAAGGGGAAGCTGAAAGCATTATAGAAGCTGTTTAAAGACATGCACAGCTACAGAAGAGGGCTTTGTTTTCCAGATACAGTTTTATTTCCCTGCTCTATTTATGCTTTTAGCAGATGGTGTTTGCTTCTTGAAGCTCCAGAGAGTCAAAGGTAAAAATAATGCCATACAGGAGTAGTGCTTCAAGAGAATATTTTGAAGGTTGTTTTTTCCTTTCCCTATATCTTTCCTCATTTGTCTGAACTCACTGTGAGCTTTCAGTTGTTACCAGTACATTCCCATAATTGCCCTAATGCTCATATAGAATTAGCTTTAGGACAACAGACCTAGAAAGTATTAGGCCACTTCTGACAAGTGCACTGGTAGGTCTGGAGTGGGTTTTTAGGAGTTTAGGAAGAAATCTGACTTGAAACCTCAGAGAGTAGTTTAATTTCTGCTGCCCTTTCCTTACCTTCCCACTGTCTTACTGCAAAGCAGCAGTTCCATTCCCATTCTTCCTTTTTATTGTGATGTAAAACTTGTTGGAAAAAATGTTCTATTGCCTACATTTCTTGGAAATAGATAGATGTGGGTTATACTGAGTTATGAGTAAGGTTGATTGATAGTAGTTGAAGCAAATACAAACCAGAGAAAGGAGAGAGGAACTAAAACAAATATGGTACAAGTACGGTTTTGTTACAGATATCTTCAACTTCTTTACAACAGAACAACTTACATCTTCCCCTACTCTTTTAGCATTGTCTATGTTAACATATTGCTTGTGCTATGAATTAATACACAATGCAATGATTATTCATTAAACATTAATTTCAAAAAAGTCCATTGAATTATGTTTGTATTACTGCACCAGGAATATCATAGCAAAGACTCTAAGCTTCCAGTAAAAACTTACTGAATTTGGAAAACAGATCTATAAGTAGAAAAAGACTAGTCAGTGGAAGTCAGAGGAATGGCTCACAGGTCAGCAACATATGAGCGTGAAGGGGTTTATTGAAGGCAATATTCTCAACCAGAAGCATCTAAATAGCTGTCAGTCTCAGGCTTCTGCATCACTTTCTTCACTGTATTACTGAACCAGCACTGAAGAATTTAGTAGCATAAGAAAGAGCTCTTTTACAGTCACAGAAATGTGATCCTTGGTTGAACACAGCACCCGGTCCAATGAAGAAGTGGGAAACAACATTTTTTTCAGAGCTTGTTGTCTCATTTCCCAGTGTTTCTTTTCCAAGGGAAGCACAGTTTTCTTAACAACAATATAGAATGTAAGCGACACCACCATAAGGAGCAGATCTATGCAAAGTGGGGTTTTATTAAGCCTCCAAAATGTTTGCTTTAAACACCAACTTGGCCCCTTCCTTCGTGGTACTGCAGTTAAAATGGGGACAACATACATGTCTTCTCTCTGTTGCAGGAGCTCTGGAGGCCTCTGAAATCTTTATGTGCTTGGGGCTGACTGTTCAACAGCTAGGTTTATAAAAAATGTGATCATTACTTCAGTATAAGGGAATGTTATTTCTACGAATCTTACTGATTTGGCAGGCTGCTTCATTACATTTTTGTGTAGAGATTAATCTACATCACTTGAAGTCTGAGATAACTTGGAGCTGGAGGGGGGGGCCAGAAGAGCCCTGCAAAGCCAGAGCCCTTTTCTACCCCTTCCTTTCTTCTGACGCTGATGAGGC
Source organism: Aptenodytes forsteri (assembly GCF_000699145.1). Classification (NCBI taxonomy): domain Eukaryota; kingdom Metazoa; phylum Chordata; class Aves; order Sphenisciformes; family Spheniscidae; genus Aptenodytes; species Aptenodytes forsteri. The sequence goes on along the minus strand of NW_008795695.1, from coordinate 17,892,522 downwards.
CCCTGAAAAAAACAAGCAATATTTTCACCTCAGTAAGGTTCAGAACATGCTTTTGTGGGGTGAGGCAGGAAACAGTTGCTTTCATAAGCTCCCAAACTTCAACCATTTGGTGTTTAAGAGTGACAGAACATCAGCATTCTCCAGTGCTGTTTCCATAGTTAAATGTCCAGGAGTCAAATTTTAAGTAGGACAAGCCACTGGGGATACAAGCAACCATTCTTTAACTTGCAGTTTCTGTTAATGATGGAAGGTAGTTCATTCTCTCTCTCTTTTTCATACATACAGAGATATGCATGGTTTTGTTAAATAAAAACAACAGCTACATTTTTGGAAAATACACAGGTGATATTAATTGTAAAATTCATTATTGAACGCGGGCTAAATTCTGTATCCATTTAATATGCTTTGAGCCAGCAGTGCTGTGAGTGGGGGTGGTGGTTTCTGGACATACTCCCAGGAGGTGTTAGGGTAGATGGGGGCTGCTCTACCTTGTATCTATAATGGCGTGTCTATTCCTTTACTATAAGTGGGTCTATCAGAGCACAGCTTACCTTTCTAATGTCAAGGAGAAATAATTATTTTAAGGTAATTATACTAGAAATGTTTTTGACTTTCACCCTGAATTTGCTGTTTTCATACCAAAAAAGAACTCTTCTTTCTCGCACCTTTCTGCCTTTGATTGTGCCATCATAGAATTGATGTAGTAGTATTGCAAAAGGCAGAAACAAGGTATAGTAGACAAATATCTAACTCATGAACTAATAAACATCCTAACTCACTAAAGCTTAAGGCATATTCATTACTTCAAGCATGTTGAACAATTCAATTACTTGTTTTTTAAAGGATACTGGATATTATGATCATTTTCATACCTTTCCACCTGCCCGATACTCTCCTTGAAGAGTTAAGTTTTTCGGGCCTGAGGCAGCTCAGGATCCAAGTGGGGGGAAAAAAATCTCACATATAATAAATCCAACCTTTTAAGTTCTACTCTCTGCTAAGGTCTTAAGAAGATTTATATGAAGCCTAAGAGTTGTTCCCAGTTCAGGTCCTTCCTTGGCAGCATAGTTTAATTTTAAAGCTGCTCATTTTTTTGGTTTATCAGCTGGGCTGGGAGGGGGGAAACAGCGATTCACTTCTTAAACTCCTGCTTATGCCCTTCTCTGTCAGAATTATATCCAGCTTGGCAGTCTTCTCGAGAGTCGTCTGCTTCATTTCTTGACAAACCTTAGCCTTGCTTTCTCTGCGGCTAATCCCCTGTCTTTCTTCTTTCACATATCCCTAATGCTCTTAGGAACCCTTCTCAGCCTCACAAATCTCACTAAGAGGCAGAAGTAGCCCATAGTGAGGACCCTGTTTTCATATTCATCCTTATCGCCAAATGTGTCAAACTCTCAAGCTAGCATTGCACTGACAGAGCTATTAAGAGTCTTTGAGTGGAATTTTCACTTGCAAAAAGTTTATTTAAAAAAAGATTTTAACAAAAATGTGATTGAGAACATCTTAAAACACAAACTAGGAGAAAGAGCCATAAAATGGTAATGTTTTGAGCCACTGCTTTTCACTTTTCATGCCGCCAACATAAGATTTCAGTAGTTTATTCCAAACTGATTTATGTTGGAAAGATTGTTGTTTATCAGTCGAGTTTTGGGTTGAGTTTTTTTTTACATATTTCCTTTCCTTCACTTGCCCATCTTTTTTGTCCTTCTCAACTTACAAAGTGCCAGCACATCAAACTTCCAACTGGACATCATATGCATCTAATGGGAGAATTAAGGTGACCTCACATGGAAATGTGTGCTGCCACATAATGAGTTTTACTGTTGATACTACACGGTATACTAGTTTTTGGGCATTAACACCATCATCTCCAGATGCAAGAGACACTCTCTGGATTAAAAAAGCACTTCAACAGATTGCTGTTAAAGGAGTTACCAGAGGGTGCTTTTCCCTTAGTTTTACCAGGTATATCTTTTCCATATCTCTTGGCGTAAAAAATTCTGTGTTGCCACTGTTTCTCTGCTGGACTTTCATGCAAAGCACATTTAAAAAATCAGCAGCTGTTTTTTTGTTTATTGCTATTTTAAACCTGGACCTTTTCTCTGACTCATTTTCCAGTACGGCCCAAGAAAGAGTGGCAGTGCCTCAGACAGGGATGCAAGACCTTTCATATTGACTTGGCTGATAAAGTGCTCCTAAATGCTTTCACAAAGGCTAGAAACTGAACTGGTCTTGTAGCTAGGAGAGATATGGAAAACTGTATAATAAAATACTGTTTTGCAATCTAAGTCATTAGCTAATAACTACTTCTATATAGTCTATCATGCCAGAAGCCAAAGGCTTTTTGTTCTACTGGCCAGCTCCTCTACAATGTGATGTTGTGGGTTTCAGCATTCAATCTTAGAAGTCAATAAATGCAGATGCAAAAAATAATGCTTTCATTTTTCAGCTAATTACTGCCATAAAAAATCTTTTCAGAAGACTTAGCAAAAGTTTCCAGTCAGGACCCAAAATATACAATATTCTGGACTGAGTTGTGTATCCTGAATGTTTGATGTATTGCTTCAGCATCGTGTTTACTTCTTGTATCTTAAATGAGTTGTGATCCAGAAATTTCCCTTTTTACCTCAGTATTTATTCTCCTGTAGTCTGTCAGACTCTGTTCACTTACAGACACTTTTTCACACATTATCCTCAGGTTAAGTGCTGTTTTTTCTTGCAGAATATCATGCAGTTCAGTAGTTTCTCAGTTCTTGAAAAATAATTGATCAATTCTCTGATAACTGAAAGGGACTTTCTGTCTGTCAACATACTAGACTTACTGGGATTGTGTGTTGACAATGTACTGTTGAAGTAATGCATGCTCTCAGTTTTTTGCGTTTGCCCCTTCTCAGCAGGCTGACTTTGTACTTGTTTGCATCTGATTCTCCCTAGAAACTCTCTCCAAAGAAAAGTGATATCTGACAAAGCATTTCCATGTCTAAAGAGGTCATGAAACTGAGATAAGTGCAGATGTGACAGCTACCATATTGCCAGATACTGGGAACGGAGCCAGGCAACTCGCAGGCTAAAAGCAACAATTTCTACAACTTTTTCTAAAGTGTAAGGTTGCATATGCAGGACTGTTGCGGAATTATATCCCTTGTGAACTGGGCACAGAGGTAGGTACAGAACACTCTCATTTTAAGAGATGAAAAATCTCACCCCGTGTGTTTGATAATCTATTGATAGCTCAGGGTACTGAATGAGGGTGCCATAAGATTTCATGCAGTCTGTCAGCCTGTTGGGCTGCATGAGCAGACTCCAAGAAGCTCTAAACTTTTTCACCTCCAAGTGCTCAGCAATTTAGAAAATATTCATATTTCAACAGCATCCTTATTAAGATAAACAAGCAATATTAGAAAGAACTTTTCTCTAGTCATTTGAACACAAATGTTAATGCCCAGCTATTGCTAGCTGCTTGAAAGCTATGTGATAAAATCTATACCACTAAAAATCAAAAACTTATTCTAAAGTGTCACCAGAATACTGTCAAAGCAATATGCTTTTAGTAGCCTGGGAACCTCAAAAGAAAAAAAGAAAAAATTCTATTGATTTTTGCAAGTTTATCAGACCAAAACCTTGTATCAGCATATGTACAATACACATCAGTACACAACTATCAAAGCCATAGGATGCTTTAATGATGCTCATAGGTCCAGCTGGGTAGTTGACTCTCTCATTTGCATTTAAGTTATCTCATTTCTCCAGAAAAAGGAAAGATTCTGCACCAACCCCAAGCGTGACTGAGCAGCAATAGGCACCCTACACACATCGTGTGGGACATAAGCAGCTATGTTGTAGATAGAGGAAAATGAAGTAAATTAGATGACTTGAGATGGTAGTGGTTTACAAGTTTCGCATGCAAGATTCTTTTACATGCTACAAAGGAAATATACCATGCTTTGTTATACACTATGCCACTATTATGTATCTGGGTATATCTATGTAAATTATTTCATGTGTTTAATACATAGTTAAAAGAACTTTCAGTTTGATTCCACTTTAAATATACCAACATGGAGCTCAGAAACCTAAGTATTCAAACTGTGACACACTGGGGAACAGAGATCGACACATGTGATGGCAGCATGGGAGTGGTAAATTACAGAAACAGTGGCTGTTGCAACGTCTGAAGTTTCTATTTGGTCAACATCAATGTAGCAGATGATCCATAACAACCTGTCTTTTATCGATAGCAACATCCTTCACCTTTGCCTCCAGAAAAAAAACTATATCTGCTTAGCATTACAAAATCCATGGGGAAAGACTGCTTGTACCACATTCTGGAAGACCGATGTTGGATGCCCAGTCTGTCACATACCCGTCCATGTTAGATATCTTGGAGAAAGGACTGTGTCTTCCCTGATGTTTTGCACTGCAGCAAGGTGATAATGGATGGAGAATTAAAACAGAAACAAACTTGGATGCAATGCCTTAAAGTATCTTCTGTGCTGTGGAAAGGATTTTGAGACCTGCCAGATCAGAAGGTGTGAAAGAATTATTTTAATTTGGATAAGTACATTCTCACCAAATTGGAACTCCCAATAGGGATTGTTTTGGGAAAAAAAGAAGGAGGTAAAACACAAGCCTCCAGGTAGGGCTAGCAAGAAGTCACTTTCCAAACACCCAGGAAAGAATAGTAGGATTGTTCAGTAGGAAACCTAGCGTGGCAATGACTCCCCCAAACATAGCTGAGAAATAAGGATGGAGAAAAAAGCTGTCTCTCTCTCTCTGCAGTAGCAGTCAGATCTAGCTTATCGCTGACTCAGCTCAACTCAGGGAAGCATAGCATGGCATTACCCACCTTTCTCTGTATGGGGAAGTAGAAGTCTGCCACAGCAGGATGCCTCCTTAAACTCCCTGTGGTATGGTGCGACTCCACACACGTTCCTACTCCCTGTGTCTTACAAATAAAAGTAAGAATCTAGTCCTGATCAAAATTCATCCTCAGCTGCTGTTTTTTTCTAAATGTTTGCATGGTCTTTTTAGCGTTTGGAACGGTAGCCAGTCTTTGGTATCACTTTACAGCCATGGGAGCTTTCCATCTTGCTTCAACAGCCTGTAGGGAATCAGTGTTGTATCACTAATGAGTTATATTTTAAGCTAGGTCTACTCTAAGCAAATTTCCTAGTAAGGCATTCCATCTAGCTGTGTCTTGGTATAGTCAAATATGTATCCTGTGCAATGCTTTCATCTAAACATCTGTCTTTTCCTGGAGAGGACAGGGAATGTCTTTTTTGAACTGTGAGTGTTTCTTCAGTTCATGAACACTTTGCCATTCTGCCTCCAGCCTGATGCAGTGCTAAGTAGTGAGCACTGGTCGTGAGTGCATTGCCCTTCCTCATGTTTTGGGAGAGGAGCATCACTCAGGTGCACTCACTAAGGTCTCTCTGGAATTGATGACAAGCCCTGTGTGGTCAGACTTAATGAGTCAATTAGAGTATCGGAACAGGCAGCAGAGTTCGGAGATGCAGGGACTTGGCCCTGTCTCATTACAATTTTGTTGCAAATAGCCTCTGATGAAAAGTAGTTACTTTTCAGATTCATGTTGCTGCACTACCTGACAAATTTCTCCTGTTTTCTTCTGAAATGGGTTGACTTAAAGGGAGAAATGCCACTCGACAAAGTGGCCAATGGTTGTTTATAGGTGGCAGTTTCTAGAAAAACGTTGCCTCTTTCCTCTGATTTTCTTTGCATCCTTTGGATAAAGAAGGGTTGATCAAAGGTCTGGCACAGCAATCACTTGTCATTCAGACAGACCTGATAACTCAGTACAAAAAAAGGGTGGAGGCAATCAAGTTGTGGTTTGATAACAGAATTCTGAGAATATGAGATTAATCACTACAGCTTCATTGACGGCAAAGTGGGTTTTGGACTTCCTCTTGTTTCTTCAATGCTTGTGCTCATCTCTAACATTAAATACCAAAATTTAGAACTTTAATTTTTAAAGAAAGACTTATTAATTAAAAAAACCCCCACATTCAAGTCAGAAAATATCAGTAGTGATTTACCTCCTTATCTAGCCTTCTTAATTTTAAAAGGGAATTCATTCTTTCATCTTTGGAGGCAAAAATGAAAGTTAATTTAACACCTGAATAAATTTAGGAGGTTTAATCTTTAATGACACCTCAAATCATGATGTATGCAAAGATTTCATGGCAAGCTAAACTAACCTTTTATCAAGAGAAAGCCCTGTTTACAGAACTACACTAAAAGCATAGGATTGATATTACATGTTTTTTGTCAGGGGAGGAATACAGTCTTTTTTTACCAACCACCATGATAATGTCCTGCAGTTGACAGGCTAGTGGACAAAAACACAAACCTTACTACTTGGCTGAATTTGTTGGTCACTGTTTTTGGTTACTTCTACCTAAAAAAAGGAACAGATAAAAGCCCTCTTCGTTGTCACTTTGATGATGGCTAGATCAACAGAAAGCCACCATTTAATTGGACTTCTTGAAGCTATTTTTTGTCTATGCAATTTCAGGGATTTCCCAGGAGCCTGTTAAAAACCACCAGGGCAGGCCTTTGACATCATTGTGCCTAGACATCAGCCAGCCAGGGACAGAATCAGAAACAGCAATGAGAAAGACATGAAGATGGCCAGAAAAGCACACTCAACCTCAGAAAGAAGACTGTAAAAAAAAAATTTTATTAAAATGGACAGTAGCTTGTACTGGGGAAAAAGAAACTTCTGGTTTCTTCTCCCCCCTTTTTTCCTAACTTCTACAGTGAGGTAGCAAAAAGTGGTCATATTTATGTTCCCTGTAACAGATAGGAGGACTGTATCAAAGAGGCCCCTCATCCATTTATCTGCCTAATGGAAACTGCACAAGAACTGAATTTTGGCTACTGGTTTGGGTCAGAAGAGGTAGAGCTAGATATATTCACAGCCTGCACGCTTGCTATAGCTCAGAGACAGATGGCCACAAGGTACTGTCTAGGGTAAGGACATGCTGTTTCCCTCCTCCTAATTAATTGTGAGGAGAAAGGCATGCATTCAGCATCAAATTCCTTCCACAGCACTTTTTTATTTGTTTGTTTTGGGATAAATTGTAGAAAGTTTGCAGCTCCTGTGAAAGGGAAAGTCCAAAGACCTGTGTTTAACAAACATAAAATGTATTTTTCAGCAACACTGAGCCAATAGTTCCAGACGCCAAGATTTCTAGGGCTTTCATGTCTCCAGCTCTCTTTGAGCTTTAATGAATGGATACAGAGCAGGGAGCCTGAGAAATAAATAATTTGGGAGCCTCTGAGCTTCAGACCTGGGCCAGGGAGAAAAGGAAGGAGTTTCACAAGCATCGCTGTGGAAATTCAGAGCTCATTAGTGACAGCTGAACTTGGGGGATGCTTGAGTCCCACCACAGCCTCTCAGACTGCAGTCATGGGTGGGACTGGGCTGAACTGGAGGGTACTTGCTCCATTTAAGAAGAACCAGTGGATGAAAACTGCCTTCAGAAAGCCATGTTAAGGCAGAGGAGAGTCTCAAGCTTGATTCAGGGGGTGGTCACCTTCCTTCGTCCCACTCCTGCTCAGATTTCAATTTGGAAGTCCAAAGGCGAAATGAACATTAAGTCTATCTAACATTAAGATGCTAAGTGAAGTCTGCCCAGGATGTCTTTTAACATTTGGCCACCAAATGCTCACTGAGCTATTTCAAAGCGATGTACAATTTGTCCCTAGATCAAGTGATTTTTAATACTGAACAAACACATATGGGTTCCCCATCGTACGTTTCAAGCTTGGTTCCTACATACAGCACCCACATATTGATTTAAGCTTCCAGACCTAAGTAATTGCCAATACATGAAAATGCATTTCCTCCCATTGCCTTTATTTATTTATTTATGAAATGGCATTTGAAATCTCTGTATTTAATTTCTATTCCTTTCCTAAAGACACATTTATTTGACAGGAGACTAGTGTATGCAAAACCAGACCCAACAAATCTGACTGTTACCTGCAGCTCATGTACTTATTTCTTCATCAGTACATGTTGGACCACCTATTCTTTAGCCCTTTAATATATTCTTCTCTTAACACTCTACCTGCATCACCTTCCTGGTTGGGATACACTCTTTCTTTTTTCTTTTTTCTTTTATTTTTTAAACAGAATCATAGAATCATAGAATAGTTTGGGTTGGAAGGGACCTCTAAAGGTCATCTAGTCCAACCCCCCTGCCATGGGCAGGGACATCTTCAACTAGATCAGGTTGCTCAGAGCCCTGTCCAACCTGACCTTGAATGTTTCTAGGGATGGGGCATCCACCACCTCTCTGGGCAACCTGTGCCAGTGTTTCACCACCCTCAGCGTAAAAAATTTCTTCCTTACATCTAGTCTGAATCTACCCCCCTTTAGTTTAAAGCCATTCCCCCTTGTCCTGTCGCAACAGGCCCTGCTAAACAGTCTGCCGCCATCATTTTTATAAACCCCCTGCAATAAGGTCTCCCTGAAGCCTTCTCTTCTCTAGGCTGA
>NW_008795695.1:17876355-17878345 GCF_000699145.1 Aptenodytes forsteri | reverse complement strand
TTGGGCCCGCATGAACCAGCAGCAGCGGAAAATAGTCAGTGGACTGCACGAGGCTTGGTAGCCTCTCGGTGACACCCCTGATGTGAGTCCCCGGTAAGCAGCACACCTCTCTAGAGTGCGTCCGGTTGGCAAATGGGTGCCTCCGTACCTCTCAGAAAAGAGTCGCCTACTATTATCACCTGTCGCCTTTTCTTAGTTGCGCTGGTTGTTATATGGGGGGCAGATCGGGCTGCATTACTCAGCTCCAGCGCTTCTCCTGGTGTGACAGGACTTTCCTCTTCAGCCTGCAGAGCGGTGAAGCGGTGTAAATAAGTTACACTCTTTTCTGAGAACAAGCTAGGTGCTCTTTTTCTTAAAAATGATAACATACATTTTGCAACATACAGCAAAATACACTCAGTGAGGTGAATATATTACCAGAACACCAAGGCTTATCGGGCAGCCCAGGTTATGTACACACATGCGTACAGAACTCTTCAAGCAAGGAAAGGTACAAGTCTGCTTTTAAACTATTTTGGACAGCAAACCCGTTTCAGTATTCCTTTCTTGATAGGTTTTTTTTTGGCTTGAAAATCAGAGTGATTGCCAACTAAATCTTTGTTGAGTAATGTAGCCAATAGTTTCATGCAGCTTTATTCAATCTGTAAATTTTTGTAGAAAAGGTCCATTCTTTTGCATTAATAAAGATTCTGTTTAAGTTCTGCTTTACCACTGGGTGGTGCTCTCAACATACAGTAGACAGCCAATCCCTGAAATATGCTAATCTGCTCCTTAGTTAATCACAAGCAAAAGTCGTCTCACATGAATGCCATCTATGAGGTTATAAAGGAAACTAAATGAAAATTACATTCCTCTCCCTGTGGCAGCAAAGAGGGGTGGAGAAGGAAGGTTTCGTTGGATCAGCTTGACAGTCATGCCATGAAAAAGTGTATTTTGCTGATAAATATCCCACCCCCCGCCCTTCAAAAATGCATATATTTCTACCTAGAAGACATGAGATGACCCAGAACACTGTCTTCATTTAAAGCCTTCCCAGGCGTTTCAAAGGCATTTCAAAGGCAGCTGGCCACCACTGCTGCACCTTGCATTCCTCCCTGGTGTCTTCAGCATACCAACTTGTATGCTCCTGCACCCTGTAGAGCTGAGCAACCTTCTGCTCTGATACTTAAGGTATTTGTAATTTTTAGGGAACTGGGCTTATTTTTTTTGTGGGGGTGGGAGCATAAAAACTGGCAAAAAGAGTTTCCCTTTTAAAAATCACAGGGACCTGCCTTATATGAAAAGCAGAGTTATGAGGGTAATAAAAGTTCTGCTATGCAAAGATTTTTAAGTTTTTTGCATTTGTTTTTGCTCTAGTACCAAGAAAGCCCCCCAGTTTTGAAGTTATCTGAAGAACCTACCCACAGCTTTTAAAAACCCAAAATAAAATTATTTTAGGTTGATTGAACCATTTCACTTCCAAAAAATCAAAATGTACACTGAGTTTTAACTGGTACTCTGTAAACCAAGTTAAAAGGAAAAATCATTTTGACCTAAATACTTTTATTGTTACTGCCTTTAAGAGCAAGCCAAAACACAACATTTCAACAGCATTGGGAAAATACAGAAGAAGTCATGGAAGAATGGATTTACTGTATCTGTTCATATTTCTGTCAGCTGAAGAAGTACAAAACATTATTAAGAAGTAAAGTTTAGTGTACTTTTTGATCAAAAGTCTTTATTCTTTTAATATATCATTTTATATTTATGCTGAGAAGAGTCTACTCTGAATTACTCTTTAGATGGTACCAGATACGTAACACCATGTTCAGGACACTGGTTGAGAGAGTCCCTTGGGAGACAGTCCTGAAGGGCAGAGGGGTCCAGGAAGGCTGGACGATCTTCAAGAAGGAAGTCTTAAAGGCGCAGGAGCAGGCTGTCCCTGTACGCCGTAAGAAGAACGGGCGGGGAAGACGACCGGCCTGGCTGAACGGGGAGCTCTTGCTGGGAC
>NW_008795695.1:17870124-17874326 GCF_000699145.1 Aptenodytes forsteri | reverse complement strand
CAGGGAAGTGTTTGAGTCCCCATCCCTGGAGGTATTTAAAAGATGAGTAGATGAGGCGCTTAGGGACATGGTTTAGTGGGCATGGTGGTGTTTGGTTGACGGTTGGACTTGATGATCTTAGAGGTCTCTTCCAACCTTAATGATTCTATGATTCTATGATTATACCAACATAGGCACCGTTCAGTGTCTGTTTTGAGAGGGATGTATTAGGGATGGTAAGCTTCAGTCTAGCTCTTAATTTCATTTGCCTTTCATTTATTGTCAAGTCCTGCTCGTCTGTGACCATACAAGAGTACTATTGCAAAATCAATCTTTCTTACGGCTTTAACATATCTTCTTCACCGCTGAACTTATATTTGCACCTCAGAGATAGTAGCACATCTTGTAGAATACTTCTGAGACCCAGGATATCTGTTTGCATGTGTAAAACTTCTGCCTTGAATCAATACAGTTAATGATAAATCTTTGTTGATGTTAGGTAACAAATTACATGTAACTGAAGGTTTTAAACAAGATCTTGTGTACATTTAATGACAGGAATGTGACAACTTTCTTTTTGTCTGATGTCTTTATCACAGTTTCTAGTGATACTGCATCAAGGCTTATTTTTAAATGTTGCCATTTAATTTTGGCCTGACAAGATAATGGCATTCATAGAGCATCTCTCAGGGCTGCTGAATCAGCAGAGGCAACACTTGATATGATATGTATGCTGAAGCTTGAGGGTGCATAATAAACATGAGAGCTTCATGCCCTGAAAAATAATCACTGGGAACACAGCACATAAACTGCAAACTAGAAAAATGTTTTCTTTTGGGCTATTTTCCCAAAACAGGCATCAAACAATAACATGGAATATAGTGTATGAAAGTGTTTATTACTTGTTGTTTAGATTTACTTTTAAGAATATAATATTTACACTCAGTTACACAGACTTTTTTTTTTTCTTTTCCTCTTCCCCTCCATGTGATTTAATATAGCAGACTTGATTACGGGTGGAAAAACAACCCCACCACATTTTCCTCTTTGACAAGAATATCATTCTCTTTCTAGTGACGATTCTTTTCCTTACAGCGCTTTCAGAGACATTGTGCACATGGGACACAAAATGCTCTAAAGTAGTGATGAAGTCCTTAAAAACGCAAGCAGAAAATCACACAAGGTTACAGTGGGACACACAAGTGATTCACAGTCCTTGTCCCAGCCTTCACGATGGTGTGAATTTCCTCCTTCACAATGCTGCAGAGAGCCTGTGTGTGTGTGCTGGAAGCTGCAGGCATGCAGTGTGCACGCACTCTGAGCCCTCTCTGGGGAGTGACGGCACTGCTCGAGTTACCTTCATGATCATGAATCAGAATGTATCTGACAGAAATAAGTAATTTTAACTGCCACTCATTTCTTATATCAAGCCACTAACATCTGAATAGTGGCCATCTTCTCATTTTATTTCCTTACTCTCATCAGTATCACCCCGCCCGATCTTCTTACAGCTCCCATATACCTGAAGCTTTCCTCTCCAAGACTCAGTCTGCACACCTCTGTGTTCCCTGTCTCCCATTCCCCTCTGATAGAGGTTACTTAATGCTTGCCTCTTCTTCGTTGTCCCTTGATTTTTTAAGAGCTTGTGGTTGGGGGACCAGCACCCCTTAATAACCATTCAGTTGCATCTACACACAGAACCTAAATACGTGCATATTCCTTCCTAATGGGTGGCTCTAACAATAGTTTGTCAGTCTATTGCTCTTCACAAGAAGTATTTTATTGAAAAGAAGGTTGAGGAGAGGAAAAAAATAATTATCTGTTGAACAACTCTGGAGTCGACCAGTAGGAAATAAAGGCAACAAAAAAGTATTAGAGGTATCGCTAGGGAGGAAGAAAGAGGCCACAAACAATCTGAATAAGCTTCTGTGTTATTTTTCTTGTGTTCACTAGACCATATTGACAAAAGCTGTTCAATGACTAAGGGTGAATTCATTTCCTGGGCAAACTGTTGCCACTAGGATGGGCAGAAACATAGATTGCCTGACAACTGCAAGCGCTCTCGTAACAGATGCAGCACGGAGAGGACAAGCTCTTTTGCAAGTGAAGAAGCTAACTTAATTGAATAGAAACTAGTAAGATAATTGTAGAGCTATCCACATTCGCAACAACAAAACCCCCAGTAGAGTATAAATGTGTACATTGGGCCTTGCTGACAATGCTAGTTATGTCCTTTGCAGCCCTATTTCACACAGCACACCATGATTTCTTTCATAGTGCAGCTGTGCTAAGTCTAACACACACGTAGGGAAACGCAACCTCCCCTTCCATTCCTCAGTTTTCCTGTTTCATTCTCTGCCAGCTCCACATATGTATTCAGTCTGTTTTACATGAGGCTTTGGCATGTAGTAGGTATCTATCATGCATCCCAAGGCACAAAGACTATTGATACCTGTTTTCAAAGCAGAAGCTTACACTGTTTAATCACTGTACCTAGTCTTTTAAAATAAAAGAGGACAGTGCTGGACCATTTTCCTTGTAATATACTCACTTTTGCCTCAATCAACCTCACAAACTGTTACTTGGTTATTTGACTTACTGAATCCCCAAAACGTACCATTTTATTTGAGTGTGAAGCTTTATGGGCTGTCATAATTATGGTCTCAGTATAACTGTGTGTTCAATTAGTCACTGAAAATCTATCTACATACATGTTTGAAGAGGTATTTCCAGTGGGCTTGAAGGAAAAGGGCTAGCCAGCTTCCCTCAGTCTGAAGGTCCTTGAAGAGGCTAATTACCAACGTGTCTCACCTCAGTCAAAAGCCAGTAATGAGCTCTCCCATTTATATGTTTGTACTGGATTTTGTGAACGACAAGGTTCAGGGTTTCCACCCTCAATACCGAACCCTGAGACTCTTCACATTGAAAAATTCTCACCGAAGAGAGAGGAGGAGAGAGAGTTTTTCTCTCTCACTGTAACAGGGAATCGAACACAAGAGAAACACAGCAGGCAGTCTAACAGGGAAATACTGATATTATCAAAGCAAAATGACACTTTTTTTTTTAAATTAAGAAGTATGATAACTTTATCTCCTCCATGAGAAAAATAAATGCATTTCAAGGTGAAAAATTAAATCCATCTATAAAAGCTCCACCATGGAGAGGCATTCTATAATGGGTGCCAAAAGACGCAGTCCCTTACGTGACTAACAAATAAGTTGCCTAAAAAGGAGAGGGACATTTCCAATTATTTTAATTCTTAATGAAAGCAGATGATGTAACATCACCTTTTATAAACATTTGTAACTGTTTTCTGTTTTGGATGTTGTAAATAAATTATGCTGCTTGCATTTTACCTTAGCCTGGCTAGAGATAAGAGAAATTTCAATGTAACTGAGTAGTAACAAGATACCTGCTATCCAAGACATCGATAAACCTGGCACTGGGATCCCTTGAAGTATTCTGGTTCCTCAGCACATTCTCTAGAGTATTCAAGAGTCACACAACCGATTCCTTTAGAAGCTGCATAGGGCAGGAGGAGAGATCATTTTACAAGGGTCAGGAGGAGAAGAAGGAGGAGAGAGGTCTTCCAGTTGCAGGTGGTAACCAAGGCGGCACTCCAGCATGCAGCGAGATGCTGGGGAATGTGCTGGAAACAACCTGCCCCAGTGAGCATGAGCAGCATATCTCTCCAGTCTTTTCTGTTCGCCATCATGCCAAGAACTGCACACACAGTGAAATGTCCATGATGTCTTTTGATGAGAACTTACAAAAAAAGAACATAAACGACTGACAAAACATAGAAAATTGTGTGTGTGAAACACCAAAGAATTTGTGAGATTCTTGTGGCAGAGAGGACAGGAAGAAGTATAACAAAGAAACAAGAGCTGCCGCTTGATTTTTACCAGCAAAAATTGTTATTAGTTTTAACTGCTGCAAGACTAGGACTGTAAACTGAGCTACCCTTTATAGCTGTAGTATATATATTGACATACCTAAGAGTAGCCTTGTGGTCTTATTAGCAGACGGCAGCTCAAAAAAGAGCTATGCTGTCTTCAAATCACAGCCACTGACTGACTGGAAACAGAAGTTGGAAAAGCAGAATAGATGCAATCTGCAATGTTTGGGTGATTAAATGTCTTCACAGAGCTGAGATAAAAACTGCTGAATTCTTGTACTTTTTTTTTTTACCTTTATGAAACAGACTCTGTGGGGGGAAAGAT
>NW_008795695.1:17832390-17870020 GCF_000699145.1 Aptenodytes forsteri | reverse complement strand
GCTCTCTTTTTTTTTTTTTTTTTTTTTTCCCCCCCCCCCCCCCAGCCACTCTGTGGTGAAAGATAGCTTCATATCTTCTCAGACCAACAATCAGATTAGCTTTATTTGCTCAAGAGAATATATTTACATGCCAGTATAGAACATTTGACAACAGCTGAACTAACACATGCAGCAAAGTTTGGCAGCTGAAGGGCAAATAATTCATTAGCAAAGATGAATGGAAAAATTTTACTTTTGTTGTTGTTGTTGTTGCCAAATAATGCCAGCTGGTCATAACAATATTGTTTATGAAACTGGAGATTTTTCTTTACTAATTCCATTTTTTGTATGTAATTCCTTTTAATGAGAAAGTTGGAGGGACACAATCAGAATAACCTTTTGCTGTAAAAAAAAGAAAATTAAGTTCCAAATGATTTCCAATGGCAGCTCACAAAAAGCTGATATTTTGGTTCTATCATGATATAAAAAAAAATTTTAAAAGGTACAAATAAACCAAAACTCATTTAAGTCTATGAAGTATAGCCAGTAAAAATAGTTTTCTTCTGTGACTTTCTGCATTATCAAAAGTAAAACGCATACTTAATCTAACAAAAGCTAGAAGGTGCATGGCATAAAGCTTTTTTAAATCTAGCCTTCAGACACTGACAAGGGCCATTTGGCCATGCATTTTGTGCAGCTTGAGAGAAATAAGGGAAAGCTTTACCAGCATTTAGAAGTATTAAACAGTCCCAAGTACCTCTTCTGCTGTAGCTAAGGCCCTGAAAAGTATCATGAGGAATAGTAAAGATGCAAGACTTCTCTTGATGCATGTTGTGGAATTAATCTGTCACACATTGACTTTAGAGCTGGATGTGATTTTATCTGTATGAACACTGTGAAGGAATTTGGAGAGACACTGACCCAAATCATAGGTCCAGTTGAGGTTTCTCAAGGCTTTGTTTATTCCTGTACACTACGGCACCCTGTGTCGTGCTGCTGGGTTTTTAGTCCTTTGTCTGCCTGGACCAGGCACGTGTTGGAACCTGCCTGTATGCCATCACAGCTCTTCACCTGAGTTCCCACCTGTCCCAGCACATCATCATTGATGATGCCAGCAGAAACAGTGACAGAGTCAAATCACGTTTCTTCCTGAATGGAAGAAACCAGATACTGGGAAGGTACAGCCACAGTTATCAGCAGCCCATTTAATTATACAGCTTTCTCATCCCACAAGATTAACGCTTTCTCTTACTGATTTGAGCTCCTTATTTTGCTATGGCCTAACTGCACTGTATCTATATGAAAAGCCCACACTGTCACAAATGCAGTACTCTCTTTAGATTTATGTAACTTACAGGATCTCCCCCACACACTGGAACTGAAAAATGTATTTAAAATGTTCTTAAGTTGCCCATTTCCAACAGATCATATATGTCCACTACTCCAAGCAGGCTTCATGGACCAACTCTTTTCAGCTCATGCAGCTTTTTCAGGGTAATTTTCAGATAACAGCTATACTTTTCAAAGGCTTGGGTGATATAACCGTGAAAGATGTAAGCACACACTCAAGGAGCTGAAGTGGCCTGAACAGGCAGAGCATACACTGAACTCGAGCCTCCTGCATTTCACGAGACCATCCTGGGTGTGGGTTTCACTCTTTTGCCTGCCATACTTTGCCCATCAAGGAGAAGTGCTATACGGCCCGTGTG
This sequence comes from Aptenodytes forsteri, assembly GCF_000699145.1. Lineage (NCBI taxonomy): Eukaryota > Metazoa > Chordata > Aves > Sphenisciformes > Spheniscidae > Aptenodytes > Aptenodytes forsteri. The sequence goes on along the minus strand of NW_008795695.1, from coordinate 17,868,332 downwards.
TTTCCATGGTAAGACAAAAATGCTACCAGACAGATATCTAAGGCTCTCTCAAAAATGCTTCTAGAAGGAGTTGAAACTTCTAGGAGTGCAAAAGATATGATAACATTGGCAGAAATTCCCCTTCTCTCCTCTGTGAGAACACCACTTATATCAGCCTTTACCATAGGCAGCACATAAAGGGAAGGTGACTGGTTTTTAAGGGCAGCACGGGCACAGCACCCAAACCAGCAGTAGCCTAGATCCCCCAGAGACTTACCAGCAAGGAACACCGGAGCAGGCTTAAGGTATGGACTCCTCTTGAACATTAAGCATACTTGTCTTCACTTTGAAAACAATCAGTTCAGTGCAGAAACCAACCATATTGCCAGAGCCATAAGACCACTAGATTTAACATCCTATTTATTGCAATAGCTGCAAATACCCTCAGTATGTAGTGCACCAGTTTTATTTCAAGATATTCTGAACACATTTGTTGCACTTTGAAAGTGCCGATATTCTAAATCCCTGGCCATGCAATGAAAAGAGACTTTTATGTGGTTAAACTCCCCACATAAAAATCTCTAGTATATTAGGGGCAATGTTACAGGTAGAAGAGCTTGTTAAAACATAAAGGTTTTTGCTTAAAAGGGAGCTCTGATGAAATATCCTTTCATCTTGAAATCAAAAGTAAATAAATTAAAAAAAAGGAAGTCATAGTTTTCCAAGAACAGGATCATTAAAACAAGTGGGGTTTTGGACAATTTAAGGTACCTATTAGAACAACAGCATTAAGAAATCTGAGTTCCCCAGGCAGGTTTCATAATTAACTTTTGTAACAATAGTCTAAAAATAACCTTGTGTTCTCAAGTACCATTTAGATTTTGTTGAACTGACATTTTCTAGTAAAATACCGTTCTTTCAGAGTTTTCAGTTGGCACTCTGAAATAGCTCTGTCAGACCCTGTATGTGTGGTTTAAAAAGCAAAGCATGCAGCGCTGAGCTATTGTTCAGTTCTCTTTCCTGTGAAGCAGCTGCTGAATTTTTCCCCTTATTAATACTACAATCTGTGCAAGGGAAGTTGAAGGATTTGGTAGTGCTCCCTTTAGCATAACTCATACGCCATTCCTATTTTGGGGTGGGGGTGTACTTTTTTTGAAAGGCTGTAATATCCATGGAAGACAAGTAGAGTCACTGTGGAAAGACATAATTGCACTCTTTTTACGAGGTACTTCACAGCACTTCACTTTAGGTGCTGACTGTACCTGGGTGCCCCAGTCGCCAGTGCAGAGGAGGGGACCTTCCAGAGGGTGGCTCAGAGCCAGACCATGGCTTGCCATCGCTTGCCCTCCACTCACGGCACTGGGAGTCAAGGGAAATAAGATGGATTACATTATCTGGCTTGTTAGGTTCCTAAACTTGGGTAGTGTGAATCCTAGCACTGTAAAAACAAAGTTAAGGGGCAATTTCTCTCTCCAAATGACCCTGGAGCTCCATACTAAGACTTTGGTACCACCTTGTGAAAGTCCAGGTTTTGTGAATGTCAAATTGTTCAGCACTGTTTTTAGGACAGGATGTAAGAGAGGCTAAACAAGTTTTTGATGTATATCTTCTGTGATGTAAACAAGCTTTCCCCTTCTTCCCTTTGATAGGAACAAAACAGCATTTTCATCCTTCCAAAAAGCCCCTCCACTTTTTCCTTCCCTGTCCTGCTGGCTAACACTTGCTAGTAAGAAACTTTTCTCTCTTGTCTCATATAACCAGTGCCTGAACCACTCTCCTTACCACTAAGAGGAGCTCCATCCTTGAGACCTTTGGGGTCCAAGTTTGTGTTAGGATGCTTGGCACAGTGAAAGCGTACCAGCATACTTACATAGGAATAAGATGCCTGAATGGTTTTGGGGTAAACTGCAGAGTGTTTGGGACACTAGTCAGATTGAAACAGGTGAGTAAAACAAAACCAACGTAGAGCTCTCTCTTGGTCTCGTTTGACTTCATGGCAGTTCCTCGATTCTATTCAAACATCAGATTTTCAAGGAAAGTTGGATGAGGAGCATTTCCATACTTGCTGTACAATTGTCTTACAAGTCACGGCCTTGGATTTTGCCTTCCATGAGTGGAATTATAACTTGGGTGAAATTTGCTGTTACGCTCACTTTAATAAGGCTTCTGTTGAGTGTGAATTCATCTGGAGGATTATCGGTGCTAAAACCAGCTTCAAGCAGAGGATCAGCTCATGTCTCAGATTCTGATTTCCAGGCTCAGAGTTCTCTCAACACAACAGTCAAACACAGTGCCAGAGACACTTTGGGAATGTTCTTCCCTAGTTGTTAGGCTCATCCCTTTGCCTACACCCACCTGACAATGAATCGGCTTTTCATTCAGTGGATGCTCCAGCAGCACTGTTTTACCCAGCAGCAAAGCCAGCTTGAGTGTTCCTGCCTTCCCCGTATCCCCCTGTTCCAGCTGCTCATTTCTACCTGTGCACCACTGTTTCTCTCTTCTGTGATTGTACAACAGCGTTTTGCTGCTGGGAAGAAAACACTGAGCTACACTCAACATAACTGCAAAAGGCCCAGTGCTAGCCGCAGTATTTGGTCTTGACAGTATGCAAACAAATTACCATCAATGAATATTCTTCCTCCAACTAGCTGTTAATAGGGACAGATTTCTGCACTCTTTAGGTTAAACCTCACTGTGCATTAGGCAACACGTACAGTGAAAATTATTTTTATGTAACACGCACAAGAAAAATAACCAAGGTTGGTCACTAACTCTGTTTAGAAGTTATTTCTACAGGCAAACAAATTTGGAGATGAAGAAAATCTGGAAGAGGGCACCCCAAAGCCTACTTGCTGGAATCAGGGAAAGGCGTTTCTCATTCCTAATCAACCTGCAATGCTTACTAGATGCTGTACTATTTGATAATTTCACGATTATAAATTGTTAGGCTGAGATTTTCAAAGCTGTGTTTGAGACTCAGACGTTCAGTTCCCACAAAGCTGAAACGTGGAAGCAGTAAACCTTTGATGATTACTGCAGCATAAGCAGTATGTGAATGGAGAGAACAAGGCAGTGGCAGGCAACGGAGTATGACTGACAATACAACAGCGACAATAGTAATATTGATATAATTTACCAGAGGTAATTTACTGGAAGGTGTCAACATTTAATCCAACAAACACTGCAGAAGCAAGGATCCTTATGAAGAGGCTGCACACCCATTCCTAATTGCATTCACCATTGGCTTAATTGTCAAGAGCAGAATTTGCTTGGTAATTATTTGAAATTTGGAATTCAGCTGTATGTCAGGTTTTTTAAACATTTATGATACACTCCTTCAGGTGGTAAAGCCTGAAGTAGGCTTGGATGGGAACTGAATTATTAAATACTGAAGAAAGTGTTCCTGTATAATAAATAAGTGTTTTCATAAAGTGATAGCTATTTTCATCAGGCTTACCCATTAGAAATATTTACGTATGTTTTACGATTTATATACAGATCAGGCCACAATGTAAGTCAAGCTTGATATGTAGTTCCTCTCCTAAATTTTTTTTTTAAAGCAAGCAAGACTAGGTCCAAGCCTTCCCTCACTGATTACGCGCCGCCTTGGGCGGGCTCCCGTCCGGAGCGGGAGCCGTGGCCCCGAGCCTCCAGTTTTCTCGGTAAAAATGCTCCGGCGCTTTTGGCACGAAACACGGGTCTTCGGTGCAAAAGCGCTACTTTGCCACTGGATGGGGCTCTCAACACACAAGTGACATCCCCCCAAACCCGCCGCGTGCACGTCGGCGCTTCCCTGCGCAGAGGCTGCGCAGCGCTTGGGGGGGTGCGTCTGGCAGAGCGGGGGGAGGCGGGAGCGGCTCCCGGTTCTGCGAGGAGGTAAAAACAGTGCGGGAAGAGAGCTGCTCACCTTTAGTCCTTCAAAATAGGGCTCATTTATCACCGTTTGTATTAGCCACGCAGACATGAATGGGGTGATAACAGCGGAAGTATGTATGACGTGTATACGCGGCGCAAAGCAATACCTCATACCTACTAATATTTAGGAAATTAACGCGAGATCTCAACGGGCAGAAGAACAACAAATAGCTCAGAAGTAAGGGACGTTGTAATGCTGTTCCTTCACTTTTTTCCTCTCTCTTTTTAAATATATATTTCAAGTATTTGTGTAATTCATAAAACCGTAATACCCGAGACCCATATGGCGTTTATTTTATCTCTAGAAATAGGGAGATACACTTATTCCTATTTTACAGCTGCTGAACAGACACACAAAGGGAGTTTTTTGGTAAAGATCACAGAAGAAGTTCATAATAGAAAAGCAAAGAGTGTGAGCCCGCCAGGGACCGGCCTCGTGTTTGCACCATTGAAACACCCTCATTCTTAATGGTCTTCTAAATATTCATCTCCCGCATTAAGAGAAGTCCTCTTTGCCCCTGCTGTTGAACACCACTCATGTTCACTGTTTATTAAATAAGTTGCAATTCCAGTTTGACCATGTAATACTGTACGTGGAATAACTAAAAGCTGCAAATTCTGCAAATATGCTGTTCAATATACTCTGCAGGTTGAAGCTTGTGAGGGAGGAATAAACACACGAGGGAGCTGCATGGCCTGTGATGGCTTCTAACTTTAATAGTGAATAGAAAGGCAGCAGAAACAATTCTGCTCTGATGCACATTTTACCTGTGGCACTTCTATTTCTCCTACTTCTGCTATGAACAAATATGGAGGAGCTTATTTTAGTTATTTTCTGATGAGGGTTAGGGATCTGTGGTTCCTCACCCCCACCACCCCAATCAATTTTTTTTTTTTCATATGGTCATTCTTCAACCTCAGCTTCCATTCATTTTTCCTCATATAGCCTTGCCCATTTTCTGATACGGCAGTTTTAACACTTCTAGATAGGCTACCACACACTCATTCTCTTTTATATTGCTAAAATTTCACTTCTATCTCTGTTGTCATCTCTGAATCATCTTTCTCAAGCCTCTGCCTTAAACTGCTGCCATTTTGGAAAAAAAGAAAAGCGAAAGAAATCTCATTTCACTAAACCTAGAAATTAAAATTCATTCCTGAAAACTTGTCTAATTAAGAACTGGAGTCAAATGGAAGACAGCTGGGTATAAGCTTTTTCCCAGCTCTCTCCATGGAGTTGATTTCACCTTGTGACTGCTCAGTAGATTCCTGTTTTCCCATTCTGCATCCTTAAAATGTGCTATCCCCTCACCACCAGTGTTGTCTTCCCTTCTAATCTGTTCTACCATAAAGAAACTCCCTGTGACAGACCTGTGTACTATAGGAAGTCAGTATACTTTGGGGCTGGAAAAGCAAAACCCCACAAATTACATATTCATAGCAATTAGGAGCCTGAAGACAACCTGCCAGGACAGAAATATTTCCGAGGGAAAAATTTGAGAGTCAAGGGTGATGACTGCTGTTGGAGAGCCAAGAGACCCACTGGCAGACTGGAGAAAATAGCCAGTATTTCCTTTACAAGGAAAGAAAAGAAACTAGAAAAAGCTTCAGCTTCCAAAATTGTTTTAGGTTTACTTATACCTTTGAGTAATTCAGCTTCAACAACCAAAACACATTCGCTTTGGGAAAATACCATCATTCCAGTTCATGGAAGTGGACTGCCCAAGACCCGAGGGCAGCCTGGGCATCCACAGCCACACTGCAGCAGAGCTGCCAGCACACCATGTTATTTAGGGACAAACACAGGGACTGGGTCTTCTCAGCCAAGGAAAACACTTGGTAGCTGAACTGTGGTTAGCCAACAATGCCGATGAACAGCATCTCTTTACCAAGTGAACCCTCAAAAAAATTGGCAGTCATCAGCCACGATTAGGCACCCCCCACTCCCAGTTCTCAAGTGTTGTGGAAATTACTTCTGTGGTCATAGACCCATTGCTTTAGGCAGTGGTTGATATAATCCCTTAAAATATAATCCCTTCCACAAACTTTCTTGGCTCCTTCATGAAGAAAGCTAGATTTTTCTGGTCTGCTTAAATTCTTCTTAGAAACCTCATACAGAAGCTCGCTGTGGCTTAAAACTTATTTCTGATGTTCAACCTGAACTTATGAATGGCCAATGTATAGGCAGTGTCTTGTACCAATCTTGGCTCAGCATGGACGCCTGTTAATAACTTACCATTAGTTAAACAGCTTCTCTTTAGCCTGGTCTTACTGCTTTCTTGCCTAGCACAAGTTCATTACTCAATTTTTCTGCTAATCCCCAGTAGGTCCAAGTTGGTTAAAATTTTCCACATCACTGAAGTCTTTGATACACTGCAAACATTGTTTGAAACAGTCACTGCTGGATCATAGGTAATATGAAATTAGTTGCACAAAACCTACTTCTGGTCAATCCAGTATTCTAATTCACTCATTTCCAAGGAGTTCTTTCTTTAGCTCTTTTTTTCCCCCAGAAGTGCTGCATACTATTGATACCAGAAGAACAGTCTGGTGTTTGTCCAGACTTATTTCTCCTTTCTTAAAGGTAGCTACTACATTTGCTATTTTCCAGCAGTACAGTACCGCTCTGACTCAGATTTGCTGAAAGCCCTCCTGCCAGCTTCGTGTGCCAGCTCCTTCAGGTTTCTGTGGTAGAGGTTACCCGATACATCCCTACTAAACGCAGTGTGTGAACCTCTGAATTTTGCTTCTTCCTCAGGCTGATCATTTCCATTTCCACACCCTCCTTTTAGCTAGCCGTCCTGCCTTATCAAAACATCCTCTTACTGAAAACCAAGGCAATATTTTTGCTTGTTTACAGGAAATAGTCACTGGGCTCAAGTTAGGGACTGTCCTCGCTGCATAAGAACATTTCCCCCTTCGCTTTTAAAAAGTTACAGGTTTCCAGGCCTGTTATGACTTCTTTTCTTTTCATTGGCAATAGAGAGGTGAAAAGTTCCTTGCAAAAGGGAATATTGGATTTCTGAAGGTTTTGAGTAGTGTTGCCTAGCTATAAATATAAATAAATAAATGCTCACACACTATTCACTGAAAAATGACTAGGTCAAATGGCTTATTCAGCCACATAGAAACTCTGCCGTGACTTGTGCCAGTGGATCACGTACGCTGCTCGGCAGAGCAGAATTTGACATCTGAAGGATGCATTTTTAGTGGCAGAGTGTTTGGAATAGTTCAATTACGAACAGTACTTTCCAAGGATACAGCCGCTCAGTGTAATGATTTCATCTGTTTCCTTGGGGGAATTATGCGATGAATCCACACAGAGCATCTGATTGCATTTACCACCTGCAGGTGTTTTTAAAGTCCTTTCTTGGTTTTAGGAACTTTAGAGCTTCACATACTCAATGGGTCTGATGGTTTCAAAAGGGGTAGTATGGGTTTCAGAAAGGGTAGTCAATTATTTCTGATGTATGGGTATTACTATACTATTGGTATATAAAGTGGCATATCAATTTTGCACATAGTTTACTATAGAGCCCTACCAATAGAGAAATGTATTTCTACTGTGGATATATTATTACAAGAGAATGCTGAGTTTCTAAATGAGCCCAAACCTACTTTTTAAATAGAGTCTGTGGAACCAGCCGTATGGTAATAAACCTCTCTGCAGAATATTTTGGGCTTTCTAAGGATTCCGTAACACATTTTGAAAGAGGTTTATTTGCACTTGTGCGTCATGTCTGCTCACATTTAAGTGAAGGAAGATCTTTCCTTGGTACTACAAGATACATTTCCATCTGTTTACCACACACTCAAACAGTTATATATTATGCAGTTGAGAAGTAGAGCCCCATTCCAACATTTTACACTTTTACAGTAGGCTATGGTCTTTAAGCACAACCATCCCCTCAGTTTTAAGATCTGTGACTTAACTTGTTTACTTAGGAGACCTCTGCTTAGTTCAAGAACAAAGAATACGGGCACCACAAACTCTCACGGACTTGTTATTTTAATAATCATTAGGATGTCTTGTGTGCCTACAAACTAAGACAAATACTTTAAAACTAAGTCACTGATTAAATCCTTGCAGGTGCTGTAGTAGGAAACTTTTTTTGCAGACTTCTGCACAGCCTGTAGAAGTAGCTGAACAGGTCTTCACAAGAAAAAATGAGTACACTTTTGAACACTAGCCTCCTTTTATTTTGACTTCTTTCAGACAGTATCCCTATGATTGGGCATATTGTAAAAGTACAACCACAAATCAGCACAGAAATATCTAGACAGTCTGAACATTACAGAACCTTTCTAGATCATCAGTCTGGCAATAGGTTTTAGAGCCCTCTAGGGAACTTCGAGTACTTTAATCCTCCAAAAGCAGAACAGGTCTCTCATAAGGATGGCATCTATGTTAGAGCACTTTTCAAAAAAATGCTTATAAACTTGAGCATTATGAAATACCACAGGAAACAAATTGTGAAGAGCAGTCTATATCCCCCTTAAGCTGTTTATTGTAAGAGAGGCACTAAAATAGCTGTGGCTGTGGTTTGCTCTGCTACTAAGCAATGAATGCAGTTCTTGATGTGCTAGATTCTGCAAATACGAATTCTCAAATTACCAACTTTATTAATGGAAGCTTTATTCCATTAATTTATTCCATTTTTCTTAAAAAAAGCAATTTTGACAGAATATTTCTACCCATCAGACTTTCAAAGTGTCACTCATATGCAGGAGTGTACTAGGTACTTCACAAAAATTACAGTTACTAAAAGTCTCCTTTAATCATGCTTTTATAATGGATTACCTCATATGGTATATTTTCATTAGTTATTGCGTTACATGTTGAAGATGTTTAGGTATTTCAATTCATTCCTTCTTCTCATTCGGGAGCCTGGCAGAGTGGAAGAGAGAAAAGTGGGCTTATGTGTGTCTCCCCTCTCCGTAACACAGACAGAGCTACAGGAAACCTGTACCTTGATATAGGCATCCGCCTGACTCACACAAATATGTTCCAACTTCTTAAGTGCAGTCAGTCAGCCTGGATGCAGTAAACCCCTACGCAAGCGTGGGACAAGCCTGTTCTGACACCAGGGGAGAAAAACCCGCTCTGAAAGCTGAACAGGAATGAGAGTAGGTTCCTGCATATCCCACCAGGGATTCTTCACGTACTTTAAATCGCCTTTTCCCTCTCATGTCTGTGTTTTCTCTCAGCTGCGTGTCACAGAGGACCATCTATAGGGCCATTGGCTTCCTGTCTTGGATGCGAGTATTAAAAAGAACAGGAAAATCGGTTCCAGCCCTCTCTCCAAATTCCTCTCTAATTCTGGTTAATTGTATTAATGTGTAAACTGGAGATGGTTTTGTTTTACTGAAAATGAAGGTGAGCAGATTCTACATGGAGATATGATCTCTGCTACACCAACAAGCAAACTGCTTTAACTACTTCATGGCTACATTCATATTTCATTTTCCTTATGTCATGATACATCTCAGAGGGACGAGCCAATCCAGTCACAGGAACTGGACCTCAGCTTGGCTCCAACTCCTTTTTCTAGTGGCCTGTGAGGCTACGGTGGTACCTCCAAGCCTTAAGGAGCAGGTTGTGTGCCTGTGAAACAGAAGTGTCTCAAGTGCCGTGCCCCCAGCCATTGGCACAGAAATGGCAGCTTGTAGCTGTCAGTTCCAAAAAAAGAAAATAATACACAGGCATGTTAAGAGCCTCTTAGGGCAACATATGAAGCCTGGCAGCTTTTCACTGTCTTCTCCAAAGCAGAGTTTGGAGTCTGGTCTTGATGGACTGACGCAGCTTTGAGAGAGATTGAGGATGACAAAATACAGGCATCTGCTTCTGACTTCAACCACAGAAAGCAGTCTAGAATGACAAGGGAGAGAAAGAGGACCTTTTAGGACATGATTTACATCATCCTAAAGATGTGGGGGTTGCTGACTAAAAAAGGAGCTAAGGATGACCTGTGTTCAGACGCACACAAAGCACTGTAGTTGTCTAAAGTTAGTGAAGACTAATGCCCCTTCATTTCTTATATTTTTATGAAAGCTGGGGGCTAAACAGAGGAGACACACCCAAGCTGACTTTCCCACAGATAGAAAAGCAGCAGCATGAGGTCAACAGTCATCGACTGATGAGTTGAAAGCCTGGATTATGGCCAGGGTTCACTACTACTTCTGCTACATGGCTTGTTTGAGTGTACACTTAAAATGAGTAGCCCCAGTCTCAGCATTCAAACTTACTTTTTTTTTTTTTTAAAGTCAAATTGGGAATATAATACACTAATTACACTTCTCCCCTCAAATTATTTTCAGTAGCACTCGGACCTTTAATCATGATCTATAAGAACTACAGGACCATAAAATGCTTTCTACTTACTGAGCTGTGTCAAGCTATGTTTATTTTATTTTTATATTTCCCCAGAGGTGCTATAGTGGGTTATTATCTCCTTCTAGAGCAGTAGCCGATTTGTTCACCGCTAATTCCAGTTTCTACAGTCCAATAACTATGACCACATAAACTATGTAGTTTCGGAATAAAGTTAACTATTAAAATGCAGCTCATGTTATGTCATAAAGATGTTATAAAGGTAATGGTGCAGAATTCAATCTTGGTTCTTTATTTCCACACAATATATTCCATATTTCTAAAATTCTTATTCTTGCCCTGACCTAACTTGCTGCATGGAACCAACCTATATATGAGCCATAAAACATATCAATTTTTCTATAAAATGAGCAAGCTATTCTTAAACTTTTTTTCCTCTCTAAGTGAGATAATCTCATGTATCTAAATAAATATCCTCCATGTAATAGAAGCTGAATTAGAAAGTTTAATAACACTACATTAGGACAACATATTGCTATTAAATGTATTAGCCAAGTGATTCAAAGTTCATACCACCCTACTTTGTATTCAAAATTCATCTTTCTTCATGAGGCTTCACATATTCTTAAGTAACAATTTTTAGTCCAAGTTTCCTCCAAAACTGAAATTCTGTTAGATCCTCACTCCAAACTCGTTTCACCTGCTCACATACAGGTGTGTGTTCCTCTTAAGTGAGCGCTAGCTAATAAACAGATTTGCTTGTATTGTAAGATGAAGTCGATGCAAAAGGTTCAACTGGTTCCTAGAATTTAGCACAGAATTATGCACAGACTCATATAAGCAAAGCCAGCTCATGCACAATATCAAGGTCTTAAAATGTATACATTTCTGGAAAGAACAAGGGCATTATTTGTTTAAAAGGCTAATAAAAAAAACAGTTTAAACTCTTAACCACAAAAGGTTTTACATTACACATGGTAACAGTATAAACAGGCAATAAAATATATGAAGGGCAAAAGATAATGGGAAGTTGTGATATTTTTTTTGTTGTTTTCTTGTGGTGGCACTGGTCTGAGACAGGAAGAGGGAACTCCAGCACTAGGTGACACCAGCCTTCACAAAAAGGGTCCTTGTTGGAAAACGCTTTCAAGCCCCTGCCACGCTTTAACATATTTCAAATAGAAAACGCCCCCAAAATGCACACAATGCTTTGTTTAATCTATCCATCTCAGATGACAGATGAGAGAAGCATCCCTACCTCACAGTTCACCTTTTTCAACAACCCACCAAGGCTTAACAGTAAAGGAAGAATAATGTGTGTTCAACAAAACTTAAGGTCAAACATTTAGCTAAGGATTAGAAAAAAAAGGTTTACAAGCAAAGTTACAAAAAAAAGCACTTTCACCTCAGTTTAACAGTACATTTTGTGTACTCTCACCTGTGAGAAGCCATCAGAGAAGAAAAGACTCGGGTTTCACAGCTTGATCTCTTTCTGGATGATGTCCTCAGTTTTGCAACTCTTTTCTTCACCCTGAACTATTTAAATATCTTTGTGATCAAAAATTAAATTACAAATGTAAATGCCCCTGCAATTCTCCAAAATCAACTGTTTTACAGCTTAATCTGCAATTTCTGTTTTTATTATTATACTTAACCTGCTGGATGAATATAATATGCAGGCTATTGCAAACATTATTAATGACTTGGGTTTCTCCAGAGTTTAAGTCCAAACTTTTCCCTCCCTGCCTAAACTCTTCATTTTTGTAACCGACACGTCCTTGAGAACATGAAACATGATTCCAGCTACATGCATATTTTGTGAAGCTCAGCATTTTCAGTACATTATCAGTTTTCTGCAATAGTTACACATGACAATACATGATGCACTTTGTGACATAGCATTTTCTCCAACCCCCTTTCCAAACAGGCATTGTAATTTTTAGGGGTCTGTTGTCAGACACAGTGAAGGGAATTAGCTATTCTGAGCTATTTGTTACTTATACACTTAAGTTGTTTTTCCCCAATTGTTTGGTGTGAAGACTTTTTCAGAGTCCTCCTGAATTGTTTGACTGACGTGAAATTATTTTCCTCTAGATCATGCAAAACAGATAGAAGGTGTGATATATTGCAACACCGGGGAAAATAAATTGAATTTCATTTCTTTCACCCCCTATTTCTCCTTGTAATCTCATCACAGCCAACCATAATAGTAAAATTTTATTTCATGGGGAATTAAACATGAGCTATTTTAGACAAAGAACAATCTAAGCTGAAGAACTTGCAAACATTACCTTAAGTCTGGAGTGGCTGAGTTTCTTTGACGGTTCAAGTAATAGTATGGAACTATTATTGTAAGTGCCCAACTGATTAAAATGCTTGTTTCACCTACATCCAAAGCTGTGATAGTCAAGCCAGCTCCTTTCAAGTGGTCCCAAAATTTGTGGTAAAATTTCAGTTAGTAGGGATAAGCCTAAGTTAAGGCTTAAGTTAAGGAGTGACCCGAACGAAGCTTTCGCAGAAATTTAAAAAATAAACCATGCTTTTTTTTTTTTCTTAAGTTAAAGAATTTCTGAAATTATCTGCTCATTGTATTTCTTAATATCAGGGTATACACTGCATGACAGTAGGTAATGGTATAGTACATCACAACAAAGGAATTAATCACTAAGTAAAAGAGTACCAATAGACAGAAGTGAAACACAGACAAGGCGTTATTGCAATTCATGTGTTTATAAGCTTGTGTAGCCTAAGAAATCAGTTCATATCTTTTATGATGAAAATTGACTTCTAATAGTGTTGGATAAGACAGATCGTATATGATTGTGAATCAACACCTCAGAATGGAAACCAGTAACTACCACTTCTCCCTCAGATTCTTGCTTCAGATCTTATAGGTCTCCCTACAAGATTGCCCTTTTAATCCACTAAAAAAGCTAGGGCAAATTTAATGGCATTATTTGTATATTTAAAATTTAGCAATCTCCACAAGATCTTTGATGGAGTAAAAACAGGCTGCAGCCTGCTGAAAAACATGAAGTATCAGATGTCCAGCAACCCACCTTCCAACTGGTTAACATTTGGCTGATCAACTCCTGTCATTTTAACCAACTTCAAAAGGTGCTGCCTACAAAAATGTCAACCTGTAAGCTTTGAGCTGTAAAAAACCCATTTAATTATATGCCAATTTCAGTAACATCACAGTTCCAACACATCTTAGTAGAATTTGATATGACAGGTTTCCAAAGCTCAGTAGTACTAAAGGGAAGGCAGAGAGTTAGGGAAGGTATGAGCAGAAGAGTTGAGTAACTTGAGTGGGTTGTAGGCACATACACTATCTAGCCATCTTAAAATTCCACACCTATTTCATCATCATTAGAGAACATTGACCTACGTGATTCACTGAATAAAAATAAAAATCCTCTGAGCCTGGCTACTTCCCTGTCTTATGGAGGTGAGCTCCCACTGCAGCCACTTCCTTAAAAAAGATGCTAATGATATCTCTCTTGTGCTCTCTCTCCTTTTTAACTACACCCTCATAATATCTATAAAAATGTAGCATCTTTGGAACCTGTACCATCAGGTCAAACATATGGCAAATTTGTCAATGGTTGCAAACTGGGGAAGAAAGGGAAGGAAAGAGGAAGGCCAGAGACCAACAGTGTAAATGTCTAACTCTGGTTTCCTTTAGAAAATGGACTAAAAATATCAGGAGAGAAGTTAAAAACAGAGGTAGTTAAAGATGAACCGATTTATCCAACAGTGCTTAATATCAGTAAAAGGATTGATTCTATGATTGTGCTGAAAGATCCTCATCCATACTGAACCTACCTTTGGGCAAGGCTATACACCAAGTGCACAGCAAGACTTTCTGGGTTTTTTTACTCTGACATGTATTAGTATCTCGAAAGAAAAGAAAAGGAAAAGGAACTGGGAATTTCTATTTCTTGCTGTTCTCCAGAGAGTTCAGTTAACACTCAAAAAACCCCATAAAACAAATAAAAACCACACCAAAGAAAAGACAAGACCTAAACCACAGTACAGCAAGCATCCATACTAGGTGAGTTTTCCCATGCTCATAATCCTGACATAATGCAGCTTTTCTCCTCCTGTATTTTCTGGCTGCATTTTAGCTTTTCTTTTTAAGATCTATCTAGAGGAAAAACTCCTTTGAAAAGTCTCTCATTTGTATGCTTTGGCAACTGAAGGAAGTAGCTGAAGTCCAAGAATACAAGACAATCTCCAACTCAGCTTTCCAGAGAATGTTGTTAATAACCTATCGAGTATTTAACTGAAAATAAAATAGATCCATATAATAAATAGGAAGCCTGGGGTCAGATTTTGAAGGTCTTGGTTTAAATGAAGTTTTTGCATAGTCTTATTCTGGGTTATGGAAAAAAAGTATTTTTATTTACCTTAAATGGGCTCATTGCAGGAACAAAACTTAAAATCACTACTAACCCAGTAACACCCAAATTAAGTTCACAGTGCTATGCTGACCATCCAAAGTTTCCACGTGCTTAACAGTAAATCAGTGTAATCTGAATTTTAACCTGTGGCACCATTACAATAAAAAGAAAGGCTGCAAGGTCAGCTCTGTAAGTACTACTTTATGCTCTAATTGAATGGTTACACATAAATTACTACCCCAGTAAATATTTAAGACAGGTAGTTATGGCCTAGCTAATTAACTAATAGTTGAAAATCACAATTCCAGGAAAGAGAGAGAGAAAAGTAAATAATTAGTATAGATAAAGGTAATTTTACAATAATTTTTAATGTGAAAAATATTTGGTATACATATCACAGAAAGGATATAAGAATTAATATATTGTGTTCATTCAGAAAAGGAGTAAACAATCACCATTTTTTCCCTATACTTTCTTTTCTACATTCAAAAGGTTTTGCTATTGCATCCATAGCAGGGGACCATTTCTGTGCCTCAGGAAACGTGAAAATGGGTACACAGGTTACATCTTTGAACTTGGCATTTAAGGTTCAAAAGTCACACAAAACAAGTCTTGAACTCAGACGTATATTTAAGAGGACTGCTTTGCTAATAGAAGGCTGAGGGCTGACAGAGAAAGAGTTTTACTTTTTAAGAGGTTTAAAGAGAGAAGATGAAAGAGATTTACTGAGATATTCTAGAACTACATGAAATAATAAAAGGAGAGCCTGAACAATAGTACATGCCTGCAAAATCCGGATAATAGTATCAGCACTAGTAGCCATATTCAGAAGGTCTAAATTTCTCTGGGAGACAGCGTTTCCAGTGTTTATTACTAGCTGACTGCAGGTCTTCACAGACTCCTGGACAACAGCTGGTACTATGCCAAAAGAATTAGACAACCTGAAGATGTCACAGGGTGTCATGCAAGTTTGCATGCTGTAAAGGTGCTTTTAAAATAAATAAATAAATAAATAAATAAATAAATAAAACCACTGTGGTCTGTGCTTTAATCAGTCTGTAGTTTTCTATTCTTCAGGGATGTCAAGGAAACCTTGACAGCATAATGAGAAAACTCGCTTTTGTCTTCCAGAGTTTGCAGATAGCCTGAAGCAATAGCTCGGGTAAGCTGTGACGCACAGCACCACTCTGCTCTAAAATAATCTGCTTCCCTGAGAAGAATACTCTGTCAGGAGTTATAAACAAAATTTATTCAATTTAGAGTCTCAGGCTTAGGGAAAAAACTTGGTATCATAGTTGTGCCTGTAGTGATGGAAATGAAAGTAGACTCTACCTGAGCTAGTGAACCTGGGGTCAAAAATAGAGGGCACAGAAAAGGTTGCAGATGCCTCTCCTGTCACAAATGACAAGCTCAATCTGCTTACATGAAAAGTAAAGTGCTACTCTAACAAGGATGGAAAAGGCAGGCTTATAATGAACTTCCCGAGTTACCTCAGAATAGGCCTTTTGAAGGAGCAGGGAATAGAGTTAATTACTTGCCCTTTTCTTTGTCTTTTTTTTTTTCCCCTATGCAAACTTCATACACAAAGTGCACCTGTGAAATAACAAACCTCTTGTGAAGTGAAGTTGTAGCGTATGTGCTTGCAACCCATCAGTATGCTTTTATTCTGCAAACCAAGTCAAAACAGCTTTAGGCTTAAACAGGCCTCCTCTCAACTCAGAAGAAAATTAGAAATCCCTTCTCAGTCTCGTTTTGCAGACTGCTAAATAAGGCAAGCAGAACCAAACTTTCACATCTCCCCTCTTCATACTCAAGGGGCTACAAATTCATAGTTCATCTTGATGTTGCAATATGCGCCACAACAGTAAGAATCATAAACACTATTGGAACAACTAAACACAGCTTTGGAGGGGAAGAAAGGGGAGCAGAATAAAGCTGACCTTCAGAAAGCTCCATCTGGGCTCAGCCGCCTCCGGTACCCTCCTCACTGCTGCAGAGATCCCCAGCCATGAGCAAGAGCAGGGCAGGCGAGCCCCAGTAAACATTTCTTTATATGGTCTTAGAACACATTTCTGTCTGAAGCAAGGGGACCTATTTGATTTCATTCTCTGGGCTTCTTTTAAGCAGAGACTGCTGCTTTTGCCAAACTGCTGAACTATATAACAATTCTGCAATATCCACAAACAGGGGTTGGAATGAGATCCTCCAACTTATTTTCATTTGATGGGGCTTAAATACTGAGTGCAGTATTTAGAAATCAAAGGCTACTACTAACTCTCTTTACTACCTCTTTCCCTGCCATATGTGGGATTCCTGTAGTGAAATTGCCTTTTCAGGATGAAAATAGGAATTTAAATTGGACGGGCTTCAAAACAGGTGAAAATTGTATTTGTAAAGAAACACTGGTAACATAATTAAGTTGTCTGTTGAGATCCAAGTTTATTTTCCTGTTTTTTCTAGCACTGACAACAGAAGTGAATTGTGTAAAAATTTTTTTCTCCGTCTTGCAAAAGGAACAAATATTAACTGGCCATAAAGTAAGCTGTGTACATTACTTTCCAAATATATCTAATCTTGTTAAAATCTATGTGTTCTATATAAGACTGTGCAAGGCTACTTACCCTTTCAATTCTGTGCAAGCTGTTCCTTGTCTATGTTATTCTTACTGGTTTTTCAATTTTCATGTAATAAAAGATCACTAACTTAAAAAGCAAACACCACCCCAGTCCAAAAAACCCTCCAAAAAAACTTATGGACCAGGTTTTACGTGCTACAGTTTTTCCATTTAGATAGAATGATAAAGCACTTTGCTGTTGAATAAACAAGATGCTACTGTTTTATAAGGTCATAATTTTACTCTTAGGCTTACAAGTTTTCCAGCTTAAACAATTAAACAAAAGAACGTGACCCTAAGCCCAGCAGCTGGTGTTGACAGGAGCGGTCATGAGACAGCACCCAAATATGCTGCCAAGGGTTCCTTACAAGTTACGCGAGGCGAGAAAAAGAGAGACCTCACCCATATGTGCATGATGCATTTTTGCTTTGTTTTGCTTTTTTAAACTGTTGTGGTTTCACAGGTCACCTTTAACTCCTATGAAAAACAAGATGAGTAACACTGCTTTGGTAGTTTGCCCAAGCATAAATCTGCTTCTTTGTTTTTCACGGAATTGGAAAGTCAGATATATTGTATTTAGAAAGTGAATGAATCAAGAATATTGGAGGAGGTGGGAAAAGAAAAGGCTTGTTTAGCTCTAAAATATTTCGTGGAAAGGTCAGACATCTATCAGCCTCCGGCTTCATTACTTTATTAGTTCACGTTGACAATGACCTTGATGGACCAGTCTGTCTTTTAATGAGAAGATGGGATAATTTTGGCAAAGCTGTCTCAAGGAATTTTGATTCCACCCAAAGGAAAGGCTGCATTAATGCATCTTACATTAGAAAAAAAGACTCATTGCTGAGATTACTGTTGTGTATGAAAGGGGAAAAGCTGGAAGTGGGATCTGGAAGACAGCAGTCTACCTTCTGACTTTGTTTTATGAAGCACTCAGAGACAGCTGTAGACTGTAGTGCCACATCTGTGCAGCTGAATTTGGTATGAAATTCAGTTTGCACCTATAGCTGAAAAGACTGACAGATAGGAATTAATCTCATAGTTTGTCCAGATTCTGCTAGCTTGATTGTATTAATTGCCAGCCTATTTCCAAAAAATTTTTATTGGGTTCTCTAGAAGAGCAAAATTATCCTACCTATGTAATATACCAAACAGCACCACACAATGTGCAGTACAGATACAAATATTCTCAGTACACTCAGTTCTACTGTTTACATAGTACCTGATTACTCCAATTCCATTTCTTTTGTAGCTCTACTACATGGTTAGCTCCAGTTAAATTAAAGTTTAGTTCAGGGTTCAGCAGAGCTGGTCCTAGTAAGTGTCCCTGAAAGCACACCAGCAGTCCCTCTTCTGGAGAGTCTGCCACTGAAGCGTGAAGGATACGTATTTTAGGACTGTGAACACATTTCCACATAAAAGGCTGAAATTTTTTTTTCTCACTGTTTATTTTTTGGGGGTAAAGCTTTGCCAAAGCAGAATACATTTTCATTAGGAGGTTGCACTACTGCCTTTTCATTAGTATCAGTGCAAACCTCAGCAAAATAATCAGATAGCTATGATCTGATTATGCAATCTTGATAAATCCTGTACATTTTTCCTCCCTTTCCCCCACTCTCTTCCTTCTTCCCAAAAAAACATTACCATAGGTCAGAATTAAAGTTGTATAACTCAGACATACATTGTAGTTTGACTCTAAAATTTATTGCAACTGCAATACGTGAAGATAATTAAAATAGTCTTGTCATATGAACACACACAAAGTCAGTAATTCCATTTTACATCATATGTCTGAGAATAGGCTTTTTAAAAAAAAAATTGAAAAATATACTTAATATGGCAAGTACCATGCTCAAGAAGGTATTGCCATAGAGTGCAACTGCATGACAGTTTCAGGCAACTACAAACTATTTGGCAGTAGTATCACATGCATACAATAAACATATATGTTTAAAGGGTAAAATCAGTGGAACAGTACAGCCTCAGCAGCAGCTGGAGAACTCCAGCAAAAAATACAGCTTGGAAATCCTTTGAATTGCTTGGGTGAAGTTAAAGAGTTGCAGTGCAGTGTTTTTGCCACCATTCTGTATGAACTCACACATTTAGAGTGCTATGCTAACAGGATCAGCATCACACGTGGTGGGTACCTCAAAGAAGACACAATGCCAGAGCCCTTATGCCTTTGGGCCTCCATTTTGCACTCTTTCTCAAGTATCCCTGATGCCCTTTGCATTTAAGGCAGAACTGAGAGATTAAAGCCGTGGGAATCTTTCAGGAGGTGATGCAAGATGCACTTGCAGAGCTTTCACAGAGTAGCGAGAGCTGAGCAGGTAATCCACCAACAAGAGCCCTTAGTGCGTGTACATCTGTATATATAATACTTTTCATCAAGCCACCAAGTTATTATCACAACAGAATTATAAACTGGTATAAAAAAATAGCAATAGCTTGAGTTGCATGGTGCATACTCAGTCACAGTGATCCTATGTCTGTTTGATCAGTTTTGTTAATGAGTCTATTCATAACCTGTATGAATAGCGAGATGCAATTGTTAATAATGTAGGTTAATTGGATCCTACTTCTATCCAAATAACCTTTGTGAAGGATTGAAGTTAACTCTCTCTATACAAAAAGTGTGAAGTGTCAGAATTATTCAGTTAGGTCAGAGAAATGAGTAATCCAGATACTGAATTTCTTCAAAGGGTCTAACATTTTTAGTAATTTAAATTAAGACCGATGAATAAACTTGAAAATGTTGAGAAAATTAATTTCGTACTCAAAGAATAAATGACAGCAAGTCCAAACGATCTGCTGAATTTCTGCATAGATTTAAATGAAAATATGCTTAAATGAAAATTGTAATGAAATTTCTGTGGAAAAATTAGGTGAGTTTAAAAGTACATGTAATCTAACTACAAATAGATTGAAGGGGGAACTCAACAATTTACTTGCATTTGTAGTATCTCATAACAGTTTGCCTTTTTTTTTTCCCCACATTTGCCTACCTTCAATTTTCACGTCTTTTGCTATGAACTTTGCCTAGTATAGCAGCTGTGTGCTCATAAATAATTACTAGGGAGAGAAGAGCAAGGTAATCTCAGTCTTCTTGCAGTTCATCTATTTGTTCTTTAGGAGTTAGTTCAGCATGGAGAAGTGGGGGGAAAAATCTGTTTTTAGGATTGAAGTTAACTCTCTCTATACAAAAAGTGTGAAGTGTCAGAATTATTCAGTTAGGTCAGAGAAATGAGTAATCCAGATACTGAATTTCTTCAAAGGGTCTAACATTTTTAGTAATTTAAATTAAGACCGATGAATAAACTTGAAAATGTTGAGAAAATTAATTTCGTACTCAAAGAATAAATGACAGCAAGTCCAAATGATCTGCTGAATTTCTGCATAGATTTAAATGAAAATATGCTTAAATGAAAATTGTAATGAAATTTCTGTGGAAAAATTAGGTGAGTTTAAAAGTACATGTAATCTAACTACAAATAGATTGAAGGGGGAACTCAACAGTTTACTTGCATTTGTAGTATCTCATAACAGTTTGCCTTTTTTTTTTCCCCACATTTGCCTACCTTCAATTTTCACGTCTTTTGCTATGAACTTTGCCTAGTATAGCAGCTGTGTGCTCATAAATAATTACTAGGGAGAGAAGAGCAAGGTAATCTCAGTCTTCTTGCAGTTCATCTATTTGTTCTTTAGGAGTTAGTTCAGCATGGAGAAGTGGGGGGAAAAAAATCTGTTTTTAAAAAAAAAAATCAATGATGTTATGTACACCTCGATTTCTTGAGGAAACAGAAATGCAGCATGCAGCTGACTAAACTCAAGATGAAAGGATGATCCTAAACAACTCCGGTAGCCGTGAATGGGATGACATGAGGCATCAGTGAGAGCTGATCAGCCTGCAGAAAGACACAGAAATAACACCAGTCCAAAAAGAAACTATAAATTTGTCCTTAAAACATAACTGTGCTTGGTGCTGTGCTCCCTGCCTAGAAGAAATGTGTGCAAATGTGCTCATGGTACACAGTTGTGTGGTTTTGTGATCCAAGACAGATTCTTACCAGCAGGATTTTATCCTAATGGAAAGTGTAACCAACGGAAAGAGCTGCAGGATCCCCTAAAAGACAGTCAAAATGATTACTGATGAACATCCATTTTTAAAAAAAAAGTCTAAAAATCTGTCCTTCCAATGCCATTGAAAATATGTCCCAGAATTTTGGCTAATTATTAGGACTGCCTTTGAAACAGGAACTGACTCAGAAGGGCATTGGAAATTCTAGCAAAACACCTGCATTAATTACCGTAAACCTAAAATAACAGAGAGTGTGAACTGAAAATCTGAACTTTAAATTCTACCCTCAATCTGGTGGCTCCCACAAAATATACTATCAGAAGCAATAAAGTTTTTATCCACATACTTAGATGGAGACAAATTCAGTACCAAGATTATGACTCAGCAGCCTCCAAAGTCTTGTTATTTGCTGAAACTTTTAGACACATTATTTCCTCTTGTAATAAAGGGCAGGTAAAGATAATTTTATTTTTCTCTAATTTACATATATTTTCGTTAGTGAAATAAAAGAACAGCAAAATAAACTATATGCACACGATTAGCTGAATAGGATTGTTAATTTGATGAGCACAAATCAATATAGGGGTCAGGAAGCAAATGTTAATTCTGCTTTATATGCTTGTCTGAACCTGCTACGCATTGTTATAGAGTGTTAAACACTCTAAGAGATAAGGCTGTACATTCCCTAAAGGCAGTTTGAAGCTGACCCACTTCTGGGATAAAGAAATTCAGGTCTATTTTATTATAAGATTTTCTTAATCCATATCTACATCTTGAGACACGGCGCCCAGTGCTCCGTCCCTGCCTTCATCTCAGGCTGCCTTTGGTGTTCAGACTAAATTCCATGGGGCAAAGCTGGGGCTCTCTCCTGGTTCTCTCTCTGGCAAAACCTATTCTTCTGGCTCCACAGAAGCATCCATTGAACATTTTTTTGATACATTATTTAGAGTTATTTATCAGAAAGCCAGGATCCCACACCATCTTTATTCCCCACGCATGACAATTTCAGTTCCTTTGCTGCAGTGCTCGTGTCCAGGGTAACAACTGCCCAGGCAAAGACTGGTAAGGGGCAACCGTTGGGGATAATAAAGTGTTAAAAATCAAAACGAAAGAAAAACACCACCACCACACCCACACACAAAACACCAGCAGTAACAGGCTCTCTCAAAATGAACAAGAGCAATTATCTGTCCTGACTAATTAGTAAATTTGTTGTGTAATGCTCCGGAAAAGAGGAATGCATTTATTCCCCAGAAGGATGATGTATCTGAAGCCCTATTCCTTGACCCTTTAAGTAGCACATTAGGGAGAGAATCAGAGTTGCTGTATCTTGCAATTTAATTAGGTGCATGTTTAAGAAAAACTAATTATTTGGTAGACCCTTGATCTGCAGTCCTCTCTCATATGAATGCATAACTGCAAGATGGGTTCCTAATTACATCTTATCAGCTGTTCAATCTATTTCATGTCCAAACGAGAGGGGTGTATATGTAGTTCCTTCAATGCTGTTATCATTTATTCTTCTTTGTATTTCTTCTGTAAGCTTTCTAGAGTAGAAATGCTAAATAAAGCAGTTCAGCATAGCAGGCCAGAGTAGAATATTGTGCTTTCCTGTTTTAAATTTTTTGTTCTTTTCCAGGCACCTTCAGTGACACTGTATCCACTTTTGACATTGGTTCTTGTTATTTTGCTCAAATAGCCAAGGAGGGATACTGCTCCGCTGAACAAAAACGTTTTAATAAGTCTACCTCCTAACATTTTTACTGTCGGTCACTGGAAAACTGGAGCTGGGAGTGACAGGAAAAAGATAGATTTTTACAGTGAAAGAAGTCAAATACTACAAACACTAAGTAATCTTTTTCCAGGCTTTAGTTTTACACTGAGAGAAATATGCAAGATAAAATAACTATAGTTAGAAGAAATTAAAGCCTTCCAGAAATGAATCATAGTATCTGTAATGTGCATATGCATACTGTAATTTAACTGGTCTTTAGTACAATGAATCTCTAGTGTGAAATTTTCCTTGTTAACGATCAGCATAAGCTATGGTTCTTAATGCAATTATGAATCCAAGGCTTACAGTCTATAGGCAACAGAGTAACAAGATGATATCATTAAACTTCTCATTTCATTCACTCATACCTATAGGGAAAAAGCAACCATTATTATAAGCATCTTACTTTTTCCTATCAGCAAAAGGGACCCTAGCATACACTGAATTACATATTATAGGCTCTTCATTCCCTTGGGTCTTAATGCAATTATGAATCCAAGGCTTACAGTCTATAGGCAACAGAGTAACAAGATGATATCATTAAACTTCTCATTTCATTCACTCATACCTATAGGGAAAAAGCAACCATTATTATAAGCATCTTACTTTTTCCTATCAGCAAAAGGGACCCTAGCATACACTGAATTACATATTATAGGCTCTTCATTCCCTTGGGTAAGTAAATAAACTGTTCCAGCATGGGTGTTTTCTCTTTTAAATGGGTTTTTATTTTGAATAACATTAAAGGAAAATAAGGCAGTCTAGATAAGGAAGGAACCTTTCTTGATGCCAGAAGCGAGAAAGCCTTTCAGCCCCTTTGGAGAGGCTCTTCTCTTTGAAGGAAGAGCCAACCTACCACCCCCATCAGTTATCTCACGGCTTCATAAACAGGACCCTTCCCCGACCCTGGGCTGCATTCACTAAGGCCTGGGAGCTGGCTCTGTCCCATAGAGTTTTCCAGGAGAGCTTGGGTAGCTGCTTCCCACAGCCTCCAAAGGTCCCCATAGATGCTGTAGCATATTGATTGTCAGATAATGTCTTTTTCAACAGCACATGGTCTGTCAGAAGGGTAAGTGGGCCTTCCGGAAAGGATTTCAGCAATTCACTTCCTAGGCAAGCAGCCCCTCTCAATTGCTCCAGGTATTTTTCCCCTGGGAGAAACTTATGGCTCAAAAAAAGGTTGTGTGTTCCCTGTCCACCCAGTGAGGGTAGCTTCCTGTAACAGAGGCGGGATTTTAAAGGTCTGCTTGAGAGACTAAGCAGTGGGAGCTTTGAATTAAGAGCTCTTTTACACATAACAGCTAAAAGAAAACTGTTATTAAAGAGGAGCTGGATGGATCTGTTCTCATCTATCAGTGTTCTTCTCCCAAATTAAAATGTTCATGCATGCATGAATCTGGTTTTAATTAACCTTAAGGATTAATCCTAAAGATCTGTTTTTTCTCTATCAGAACACTGGGATTGTCTTCATAGTTTGCATCTGCTTTGACTAAATTCTTAAGACCAGCTGGACTGAGAAAGTCAGTCACTGCTCTCAATAGAGCAGTCCTTATTGCTCTACTGTTCAGATGGAAAATCTATGTTACTTTTTTTTTTTTTTCCCAGTTATCACAACGGACAAAATTTGAGGTGGAAGAGCACATTGCTCTTTCTGTGGTGTATGTTTTTCTAGACTGTCTCCCTGAACCCAACATTTCCAAAACAGAGACTCTGAGTAAACCCAGAAAGATCTTCAGAAGACTTTTAGCCAATTAAATGTCAGATATTTCTGATGGTTAATTGTTTAATCTTTTCTGTAAAATCTCCGGTGATTTAGACTCCATCTCCTTCTCAGGCAATGAATTCCATTTATCCTCACCCTTATAGTCAGCACATTTTTTCTCTACCATCTAATCTAGATTTTCTTTGCTGCAAATTGTTTGTTACTTCCTGTCTTATCCTTTGGAAAAAGTCTATTGCCTTTGAACTTGTAGCAACCAGGGTTTTATATAATTGAAGACTGTTATTACAACTTTTCTTTGTGCATTGTCCTCTAAATTAAACAACTCCAGGTCTTTCTATCACTCTTCATACTCCTTTTTTTCTAGACCTCTGATCCACTCTTGTTGTTTGCTCAGGATTCTTTAAAAGGTCACAAGTAACCCAAACACAATAAATTGGCTGCAGCCTTATTAAAATGGAAATACCCTGAGCTTTACACACTCTTTAGACAGCCTAAGATTTGTCTTTTTGGAAGCAACATGACACTGTTGATTACTATGCAGTCTGTGACCCACCTTATTCATTCTAACTCTTCTTTTTATTAGACATCTTGCACTTTGTACATGTTCTTAATTAATTGTGTTTTATTGTTTTCAGACAGTTTATCCAGTTCATGAATGGACCTCATGTATGGGAAAATTGCCTGAAATGTGAATATGTAAGCTGACCATCATGTGACTGAGGAGAGGAGTACTTGCAAAGTGACCTGTTAGAAACCTCACATAGTCAAGCTGCCCAAAATAGAATATTTAATTAAATAGAATATTGTCATCTCTTGCTGACTTCTACATATAGTCAAGTTTGAAAAACAGAAGGTAACATTGGTGCTGTAAAGGAGCAGCCATCAAATTTAGTACATTGCTGTGTTCAGCCAAGGGAAGAATGCTGTAACCATTAACACTGTCAACATATGAGTTTTCATATTCAAAACATTCATCTGGCCTCCCATATATCAATTTAGTACAGAAAAAAAGGGAATTTACCCCAGTACCATGAGGATAAATCTGTCATGAAAGACTGCTGATTCAGATCCTATTGCAGTGAGCAACAAGAAGGAGACAGGAAAGCTACCTTCCACAAAGAGAGGTGTGGATGTCAGTGAATATTTTAGTGCCACAGGCTACATGGTTTTGTTCACCAAAGTACTTAAAAAGGTTTTCTTCTTAACCTGAGGCTTTTAGATCTCATCTGATCTTAAAAGTGTCCCTAACAGAGGCATGCAACTCTCTTTGCTCAACACCACTCCACCACTCCGTCATAATCCACCTCTCCTCAGCAGCTGAATTTATCTCTGGAGGGGAGGGGCAGAGACGAGCTTCTAGCACACTGCAACCCTCTTCTAGTCAATATTGTTTCCTAAGGAGAGACTGAGATGCACTCTTTTTTCCTAACACCCTGACAGCCAGCACGGATGGCATGCTACTCTCCTCTTGCAGGACAGATGCTGGCAAAGCGATGCTGTGGCCAGATAGATAGCAGTGGCTTCTTGTGCCAGGGGCATAACTGCCTCCTGACTTACCCCTGATATGTTGCTTCTTTCTAATTGAAATGTGCCCTGGAGTTTACTCCCTGGGTTCAGTGATGCTATGTGGAAGCTCCTGTACGTGTGAATGACCCCCGAGAGAATAAACAGAGCGAGTGCACCGTAATAATTTCTGGATTTACACAATCAAAGAATAAGCCCTTTCACGTTTACAGCACTGAATGATTGATGCTCCCAAAATCTGTTTTAATATCCTCCTTGAAACATCTTACCTTTATTTAATTCTTTGGTTTATTTTATTTCAGCAGCTAGATGCATATAATCTGCTGCCTTTCACTGGTATTTGATAAAATAAATGTCAATCTATTAAAATACAGTTCATTTAAAATACATGCACGCTTCCACAAAGAATCCTTTGGCACTATGCTTTTACATCAAATGGGATGAGGTGACGCTCCTTGAAACATCTTACCTTTATTTAATTCTTTGGTTTATTTTATTTCAGCAGCTAGATGCATATAATCTGCTGCCTTTCACTGGTATTTGATAAAATAAATGTCAATCTATTAAAATACAGTTCATTTAAAATACATGCACGCTTCCACAAAGAATCCTTTGGCACTATGCTTTTATATCAAATGGGATGAGGTGACTGAAAGCCAGTATCACAGTCAGAAGCAAGCAGCATTCAGCCTGTGATGTGTTAAATAAAAATATTCTAATACCTATGTCTACTGACTCAAACATACTGAGTTCCTGCAGATAGAGTTTCATGTTATAGCGAAGCACTGAAAATTTGCAAGATGGTGTTGGGATTGAAACACATTCGAAAGCAAAGGGCACAGTCAATGTTAGAGAGCTTATACAATAAGGACAGTGTGTATACCCTGGACTTGAGCCTCTGGGGTTTTGGCATGTGCTAGGATGAATTGAGTAGTTTCAGAGAACATTTCCATCAGTAGGAACTGAGGATGCAAAATATCCAACAGACTTAGAATCATGCTATCACAAGGGTAATTGTCCTAGAGCGGAAAAATTATTCTAGGAAGAGTTTTATTGAAACTGATATAATTTCTCAAAACAAAAAGAAAATAATTTAAATTAAGCGATGTTTTTTATTTTAAAATGTTTTCTCAAAGAAACTTCAACCAACACCATATTCTTTTTGCTATTTTTTATTCTAGGAAAAAATGTGAAGTCCTGCACTAGAACCATTTCTGACAGTTTAGCAAAAGCTGCTGATTCTACTAAAAACTAGATAGGAAAGTCTTGTAAGTAGTAACTAATGGGGAATCAATTCATATAGCCTGTGGCACTACACATATTATTAATGAGTCTTTGCTGGTGACTCATTTTTCATGTTAGAAGTCATCATTTAGCAACACTACCACTATGTAAGCCATAGTGAAACTGTTAATAATCTTCCTCCCTAAAGACTAAACACCACACCCCGTTAATACATTATAACGAAAGAAAAGACTACAAAACATCTTGGGAGATAGCTCTTAAATGGCTAATAAGTCCATTGGGTAGTGAAGTGGCTTCCTAAAGCCAGAATTTTTGTAAGACAACCGGGAATAAGCAATTATAGAAGGATTTTGTCAGTTGGAAGGACTGTAATAAACATCCCTAAAGACTAAACACCACACCCCGTTAATACATTATAACGAAAGAAAAGACTACAAAACATCTTGGGAGATAGCTCTTAAATGGCTAATAAGTCCATTGGGTAGTGAAGTGGCTTCCTAAAGCCAGAATTTTTGTAAGACAACCGGGAATAAGCAATTATAGAAGGATTTTGTCAGTTGGAAGGACTGTAATAAACATTTAGAGTCGAAATAAGCCATTTTGTTGGTTTTGTTTGAACTGATTTAGGAGGAAGTAGAATCCCTGAGACAGAAAATAATTAATGTAAATAATGCATGGGAAGCTTTTACACTGATGCTTTCGATTGAAGAAATGTGATTAGCATTTCACTTCTCAATTGGCAGTTTTAGGTCACTGGCCTAGTCTAGCATGAATAAAATCAGCGAATGAAAAATGGCAATCATGAAGCAAAAATTAAAGAAAGGCAATTTGGAAAGGAAACTTTTGCTACATCAAGTAAAGAAGATTAAATTTAATACCTCATTTAATGTCACCATTAATCTGTCATTGCACTGGGTCAATATGTGCAGAGACAAATGGAGACAAAGGGGAGACTAAGGGTAATGGGGCTTACGTGCATTTCCTTCACTTTGAAAGTTTGACTCGGTAAAGATTAAACAGACAGAAGATGATTACCCCTGGCCTTTGCAGTGCCCTTGAGCTCTGGGGTCCTCCCTAAATAACTGAGTAATCACAGATTATGACATTAGGCTCAGAAGCACAACCCTTGGAAAAGCAATGCCCTAGTACGGGTAAACCCTCTTGCCAATGGTTTTCAGGTTCTGGTAGAGCTGAGGATGTGGAGCTGCCCTACAGGTGATATATTAAGCCTTGCCAAGGAACTGAAATACTGTTTCAATATCAATGGTGTGATGTGCTCTCAGTTTGTACTCTGACGTACCTCCCTGAAAGTCCAATTTTTTCATCTATAGATAGATATATAGATATGCACACATACATGTGTGTGTACATGTATGTGTGTATATGTATACACACAAACATTCCCATTTATAAATAAATAAATTAAACGAAGCACATCTACACACTCAGCTTTGGGCATATGTTTAGATCGCAGTGACTTAAGTGTGTGTATATAAGCAATTTCTAGAACTGGGTCATGCTACCTTAGGCTGTAGGTGTTGCTGAGTAGTTTCCAGAGTTATTTATAGTATTTATAGTAATTATTTATAGTAAAACTAATCTGTTCCTGCATCTTTAAAATAGCATACTCTAAGACCATTGGTTCCTCAAAATGCAAGCAAGTATGGATCTTATTTTCTGTTACTTTTTGCACAGGATAGCTATTTAGAGATTTCATTTAGTGTTTGATCACGGGTATAAATGACTACCTTAAGAACTCAAGAAAGTCAGCCTATATGCGCATTTAAATGGCTTTTTTTAGCATATGATAGTAATAATCAGAATTCCCCTTTTACATGTAACTGTATACAGAAAGGAAAACATTTTCTGTAAGTCACTGCAAGCAAATGGGAGGTAATTGTGGGGAAATAATGCTAGTAAGCAGTTTGTGACAGGGAAACCAGTAATTTTTAATGTCTTGTCCCTTGAATTTTTGAGTATCTTGTTAGCGTGAATGTGGCCTTGGACTTCGTGACTCTTGGACTTTGTAGAGTCAGGACCAAGTTCTCCAATAAAACAAAAATTGGTATTTCTAAGAAGACTACGTATATCATTCTCACCAGAAAGAGAAAGAACCTTCATTTTATCAGTAAAAGTCATTACACTATTCTTCTAGTATGAAAGGGATTCAATGAATAAGATGACCCGCACTCTACAGATAAAAAATTTGAATACAAGGGGAAACTCCTTTTTTTCTTACAACGGAAAGGTAACAATGGTACAGAAACGCACATACCCAACACAGGAATCTAAAGGACTTTGTTTAGATCCCAGTCCCTCAGCTAAACTATGCTCTTGAATCAAATATAGAAAGATATGTTAACATAACAGTGTTAGAGACTCTCTGTCAAATCTAGTATCACCTACTGATTTTCTGAAAACTGGATGGAAAATTTTTAGAGTCAAAGTCTCCTGCCTTTGGTTATTACACAATTAGAAAATTTTGTTCGAGAATCTGAAGGCAAGAGAAGAGTTAGGAACATATACTTTTGTTTTATTTTTCAGAACAGAATATTTTCCTGAGCATGAAAAAAGACAATAGGAAATACCACGAGCAAAGTAGACAGAAGATACTAATGGCCAGTGATCCTACACAAAGTTAAGTTTGAATAGGGAAAAAAGATTATTTTTCAGTAGGAAATGTGGTTTCACTGATGTATGTGTGGAATACAGCAGAGAGGAATACTAGACGTACATGTCTTACTAGATAAAAATACTGAGTCTGCACTTTTGATCTCTGTGGGCACTTGATGAATAGATTCCCCCAAGAATTTGGGAAGGACTTTCTACACCTTCTGTGGAAAGGCATAGACAGCTCTACACCTGAACTTTGCTTGAAGAACGCTTTTAAAGTCTTTATGGCTGGTGTTTTAACACTAGCTAATACAGCCAAAGCACTGAGAGGCGTAGAGGGTTAGATACTGCATCTCCCTTGTGACTGGTACAGGCTTGTACATGGTTGCAACTTAACAAATATACAGTGATAATGATAAAAGAAATTTATTCTAGGCTTGTATTTCCAGGGGTTTACACTCATCAAACTTTCATCTGTTGTGCCAAAACTGTCAAGGCCTGCTTCTTGTCAAAAGATTGGGGTTTTTTATTTCTTAAGAATAGGAAAATGGTTCAACTATTAGATTCAGAAATTGTTTTCTGCTGTTGCTTTGTTTTGCTTTTAATGCTACCTATTTTACTCCAGGCAGTGCCAATTGAGGTAAGAGATGGAGGTGAAAGTTTAGGGCCTGACTGGCCTGTGTTGGTGCAGCAACAAGAGAGAGCAGTGTTTTGCTCAGCCACAGCAAGGGAGAATATTCAGTGAGGGTCAGGAAAGATGGACTGTCTCAGGAAAGATGGCACACTGGCGGTGCCTTGACTTCAACTAGTCAACTGTGTCAATGTGCCGGAGAGCATCGGGTTCACTGGTAACACAGTTGAGACAGTCTACTCCTTTTCAATAATCCTAAGCCAATTTTAGATGAGTATAACAATATATTGCTCTTTTGGTATAGAAAAAGTTACTTTCTCAGGGAGATACTATTGGGATTGGATCTTTGCTATTTCTGAAAGTTTGAGTGGTTAGAGGATCAGATAGACTCTTGAATTCTAAAAGGAATCCTTAAAAAGTGAGAAGTTTAACAAAAACTATATTAAAAAGAATCTTGTGATTGTATAGTTAAAATAAGTAGGAAATGCTAACATTCATATCTTCATAATTTAAATTTGTTGTGCAAATGCATACCATTTACCAGATCCTATTTTATTGTGCAGTACTGAAGCCATGAAGTTTGAAGAATTAATGTGTTGCAACGCTTTTACCAATGCGCTCGGGCATCAGGCCTCCACAAGGCACAGTGTCTGCAATCCATCAGGCCTCCTGAAGTCTGTCGCGGGCTGTGAACTAATGAAAGCTACTTCTGTAATAAAATTTTGATACCCTGGTGAAATACATACTGTGGCTCAACTAATTCCTCCTGTGCTTAGCTGTACCACAGCGACTGTCTTCAGGCTTCCAGAAGGAGCCGTGCAATCCTCCTTATAGATGTTTCATCATTTTGGCCCCCAGTAGCTGAAGTTAATAATGCAAGTATTGAGGGTTTCTGAATTCAAGTGCTTTAACTAAAAATTTGAACAAATACCTGTTAGCTGTCTGCGTCTGGGGGGACTGAAGACTCTAATCCAGCGTTATCCAAACAGCTGAGATACAGTCCTAGGAACTGCAGGCATGACCACAAATAGCAGAAAGAATATATCCAGGTTTGTTTTTGAATCTGACAACGAGAAAACAATACTAGAAGCTACCTGTGCATTCAACAGTATCTTAGTTCAAAGCCAACATCTTTCCTGAAACTGAAACAAAGGTGAAGTAAATTAAAGACAGGATAATTTTCAGGATAATCAACTAAATGTCTGTAGGCAACAGGTGTTTAACAAGCGCTATGTGACTCTCAAGTAGCTGATTCTTTGTTTTGAAAATGAGCAGAAGAGGATGAATAATCCCAGGTAAATCTGTTAAGAAGCCCAAAGAAACCTCTGGGAAAAAAAGAAATGTAGCAACAAATTAGAAAAAAAGATCAAAGAAGGGAGCAGTCAGAGATGCTCAGCTGCTGTGAACTGGAGTTTCTCATCCATCACCTGTGGGTCATGAAATATGGGGAATTCTTGATAGAGGTGATGAAAACTGTCAAACTCAAATGTTGGAAGTTAAGATCCTAAGTACAATTAAGATACTTACACAATACATGAGGCTAACAAAGGTTGTGAAGTCTTAGTTTTAGGCCTGTTTAAACCATGTAAATCTCCAACTTGCAATTGTTATGCTTTTCTATTATTGCCAAAAAAGCAGAAGTATTTCCAATTTAATTGCTGCTATTTCAAGCAGTCAACTTTATAATTCAAAGATTAAAAGTGAAAAAAAATTAAACATAGCAAATGTATTACCTTACATCTGGTGTAGGACTGAGATTCAAAAAGGCTTTTAGGAGGTTAAATCTCATTGAATCCCTTGAGATCTAGGCTCCAAAATATCCTGTGACTTTGTGTGTCAGCATATCCAATCTTCTACAAAACATGCTGCCAAAATATGTAAGAAACACAAGATGTTTTTAATAGTTCAGGTAAAAAAATCCTTTATTTCCAGTCCCTTAATTCTCCTGGACATAAACTTTAGAATGTGATTTGCTATTGGAAATAGTAATACATTTCAAAGTTTCTCAAGAAACAGTCCACCTTTCCCCAAACTAAGGACCATGCTGTATAAGAAAGGTTCTCTCTGAATTTTTCCATTTTAAGGACTTGAGCAGAATAAGAGATTATGAAGGAATATTCATTTGGTCTTGTCTATGCTTTACAAAGTCCTCTTTGGGCCATGTTGCTTTCTCTGTACTGCAAATCAGGAGTATATTGAACTACTGTCTCATTTAAAGTAAAGACCACAGAATATTAAAGCATCTCTGTGAAGTTCATAGTTGGATTTACGCATTTGTAATAAGAGGCTCTGGGTCTGTCCGCAGGCCTTTGCAGACCCCCTTACATTTGCTTTACTCCCAGCTGTCCAGAGGGAAGCCAGCTTGAACCCAAGAGCGTTGTGCATGACCCAGTGCAGTAAATCCTGTGAAAGCATGGCACACACATACTGTACTGCGTGGGGAGGAACTTCGTTATACACATGAGGAAAGGTTGCAGTCTTGTCTCAGAGAACAGATTTGAGGAAAGCTCAAGTAAACACAGTAAGGTACTTCTTTTAATAATGTTGTTCATTGTCTTGGTAAATTTTGGAGCGTTACAGTGACAATAGGCCCTTGCTGTTAAGACCCAAAAAAACTACATTCTTCAAAATTTCCATTTTCAAGTATCAACAGTCTCATGTTTGACAAGATGCTCTCAAAGTTATATCTCTCTATAGTTGTGAGAAAAATAAATTTTTTTGGTTTTGTACCTGGTTCAAAAGGAAAGCAAATATAAGATTTATAATGAAGCTCTATTCATCTCAGCTGCGGCTGTATTGAACGGCACTGAGAAGGGACCTGAATGAGAGGATGAAAGGATTAGTTCATGCATATGACCTCCTGTCTCCCATCTATATCTTGTCTGCATGACTGCAAAAACTAACAATGCTTTATCCTTTAAAACCAATAAAAAATTCCACAATTAAAAACCTTACTATCAAGTTTTCAATTATTTTTTATCTGATATTTTCCATTTGCTTGTCCATAGAAGTTCTCTCTGCTTCAAATTTAGTCAGAGTCGTCATTTGTCCATTCATTAATATCTGCATTGCTGTTTTATTAACCAGCGCAGAAGCACACTAACTTAGCTAAACTCCTTTGGTGAATTCTGTAGGGCTACCATGGTGTAAAAATGCAGGGAAATCACAATTCATGTGCCTTCTGCCTTTTACATAACATCAGAATTACACAGTTGATCAAATAAAATAGTCTATTCAGCAAAATTAATAGCAAACGAGACAGAAGCAACTTCACCTGTTCTGTTGGCCAGATAAAGCAGATACATTTCAGTGTCAGTTTTAACTGTCTTCTGCATGCCTGCTTGTCAGCTTGTCTCCAACATCCTATGAAGAAAACCTCTAATTTGTTCTAAATCATACTCAATAAATATCAAAGTTACTGAGATATGCTGCCTACACGCATGAAGTTCCTTAGCATCACTCAGTGAGCTTCTCTTGCTCCAGCCGTAGTGTCTTCATGGACAAAATAAGTTGTGGTTCAGGCACTACAAGAGTTATGGCAGTCCATTTTTCCAGTAGGGACCAATATTGCCCGTTTATCCATATCTGTGAATACTCTTTACAGAATAAGAGTTATCTCCTCTTTTAGGGTCTTAAGGCACCATCATAAAGCCATCTGGCCTTGGACCAGCTCTTAAGCTCTGAACAGCCTTTTCTATTTCAGTGCATATGAGCAATTCCTCTAGGGTCTTAGCCTCACTCATGACATATTTTAGGAATGTTAAGTCTGTCAAGTAATTTTGTAGTAATGTTTTTCAATCACTTTATTGAGATAAATACAAGTTAGAACAGAGTTCTTGGGGTTTTTTAATATCTCTTAGGTCCCTGTCTGCTGTTCCTACTGGTCTTCATGTTGGCAGGTGGCCTGCTTCTCAGTTCCTTTTCAAAGCTGGTATGTCAATGTTATAGTAGTTTTATACCCTTTCCTCTCCCTCCTCCCCAAAATTTCTTTTCAGGAGCTTGATCTATAACCTCTTTTCCTCTGTGAAACCTAAATAATTTTAATTTCTGCATTAGTTAATCTTTATACATAGGTAATATTCGCTGTGTATTCATGGATACTATTTATCCTAGTGATCTTTGACTGTAAATATGTCTGAACAGATGCATTAATCAGCCTGACCCACAAATACCATCCACATTACATAGCCCATGGAGTTTGCTTTTACTAAGAAAGAAAAGAACATCAAAATCAGTTCATAGTCTCTCTTCAGTCTTGGCTGTTTCTGGCATTCCTTCTTTGTTCTTCAGCCCATCCTCCTGGTTCTTCGTAACAAGCTTTCAACTTCCTTTTGCCTGCAAGAATCAGCAAAATCCACCGAAATTTTTTAACCTTCTGCCTTATCAAGGAAATGGAAATTTAATCCCATGTTTTTCCATTCATGCCACAGGTCCTTTGAACCTGATGCTTCTTTCTTTAGTCAAAGGCAGCACTTTCCACTTCTGCTAGAATCCTTGTTGAATTCAAATTGCAACAACTTACCACTTACTTATGCACAACTTATTGACATAGCAATAGTTTCAATTATTTTCTTCATCTCACACTTGCCTTTTTTAATGTACTTGTGCACTACATTTGCAATGCACTTGCAAAATGCACTTGCATTTTCTATGAAAATGGTAATAGATTGTAGTGTAAAAGCCCATATTTTAAATCCCTTTTAATGTGATTCCTGGTAATATTTTTATTTCAAGGCACATATTTGAAAGCTTTAAGTCATGGTTCTCTGATCTCTTCCTGCGTCAGCATGAAGTAGATAAACTGAAAACAACAGAATTACCCTGTTACAAAATAAATTTAAGTAATAATTAGTTTTTCACTAATGGTGAGAGAGAAATAGATACCATTCAAGTGTTTTCATTCTATATTCATGCAGTAACAAACAATAAAAACTAGCACTGTATCTTGCAAACACATTTTGCCCTGCTCTGTGCTACCTTCCATGTCTCTGTCCACCCTTGCTTTGTGTTGTCTGGTCCAGCAATACCTCTGCATCTGCACTTTTCATAGAATCATAGAATCACAGAATCATTAAGGTTGGAAGAGACCTCTAAGATCATCAAGTCCAA
>NW_008795695.1:17824914-17831043 GCF_000699145.1 Aptenodytes forsteri | reverse complement strand
TCCTCTCCTCCTTCCGGCCCTTCTTTGGGTGTCACATTGGCAAGCCTCCAGTCGCCTGGTACCTCCCTCATTAACCAGGACTGCCATAAATGTTGTTCATCCTGCTCTCCGTCCCTGTCTTCCAGTCTTCCAGTCTTCCTGTCTTCCAGTTCCCTGTCTTCCCTGTCTTCCCCTCTCCCAACTCCACTTCTATGGAGATGTTGAGGGGGGCATATCTATTCTGTGCTTCAAATCCCACAAGAGATCAGACTGGCTGTCATGAAGGAAGAAAGCCACATGCTGGAAAAAAAACAAGAAACGCTTAGGAAAACAAACATCATATATCAATATTAAAACCAGACATATTTGATAAACTGTGAATGTGGGATACATTTGTGCTTTATTTCTAGAGCATTGGCTCCATTAACATAGATATTAGACTTACTTAAAAAACGGATTCTGAAAACAATCTGCAGCGATACTACCACAAAATCAGGCAGTACAGTTACATGTGTATGCAGAGATAATATTTAAAAAAAGCAAAACCTTAATAATCTGTTCTGATGGAAGAGGTTGTCGTTGTTTTTTTTTCAAAATTGACTCCTACATGAGAGGCATAATTTTAAATGCTTTTATCAGGCCTTCTGAATTAATAGTAATGTGTACTACCTAACATAATTACTACTTTTTCACTTAATTTGCCTTGCTATTTATTCTTGGTTATGGTGGTAAACTAAGGATTTTACTGGTTGCACTGAAATTTTAGAGCATGATTAAATCATAATATATGTCACACAAGTTGTTTGCAGCATCCAGTGCAAAAAAAAAAGAAATTAAAAAAGCAGGTTTCCTGAGTCTTGAAAAAGATGGCTGTGGCATGTAAATTATAGTTTTGCTCCCTTTGAAGGAATCTGGTAATATTCCTGCAATTATACCATTAAAATGCTAGAACTAAGTGGTAGCATGTGTCAAAGAACTGTACACTACACACTTCTCACTTTTCCTCCTCATCCTGTCCAAGTGCTTTTTTTCCTCCCCTATATGTTTCTTTATGATTTTCTCAACTCCAAGATTCACTTCCAAACCAACAAAAAAAGCCACATTTACAGTAAAATAGTTTTCCTATGGAAGTAAAATCCAAATCAATCCCTCTCTTTTCAGTCCATAGGAGTAACTGGCTAGAAGCACCTTATGTCAGCAAGAGTACTTTTGACACTCTCCTCTATTAATTTCCTATCTCCCTGATGTAGTTCAATTGTATTGTTACTGCACTTTAGCCAACATTAGCAGAACACTGTCCTTACCCATGTTTCATGTTTGCTGTTTTGGTTTTTGCTAATAATTGCTTCTCCCTCAGGTGGGCAAAAACCTATTTTGGCTATCTTTATATAGGTTTTTAGTTAAGGACGACGTAAGAAATGGATAGAGCATAGGTTCTGGACATGGCATTGGTTCAGGATTTAAGAAGCCCAAATGAAATGGAGAAAGCATACTGATGCTGGACAAAAAATAAAATACAAAGCACAAATGTTGCAATAGGCTAATATTATTACTGATGATGTTAAGCTTCCCTGAGGGAAAAAAAAAGTTCAGGGTGATGCCATGCCTCTGCAACTCTCGGTTTAGGCCAACAGAAATAAAATACTGCTGGACTTGTGTTGGAGGACAAAGGTTACAATCCGTGTTTCCAGAGGATAGGTAATTTTCATTGAGTTATAGGGAATGAAGCTTCTGTTCCAGAATGTATTGTAGGAAAACAAAATATAGGAAACCCCATACAATCAGTTTGCATACTGATGATAGACACATCATCATATTGATAATAATGATGGAAAAAAGTGACAGATGTCTTAAAAATAGCCAGTAATTTCTATAGGGATAATAAAAGCTGAAGAACTTACAGAAAGTGATAGGTGTGATCTATGAAAAAAAAGTGGTCTATTTATGGAAATTCAGAAATGAATTATGAATTGCCAAAATTTACAGCATGGAATCTTTATCCTGAAATTCTACTAAAGGAAAATTGGAAGAGGAATTGCTCCATAACTCTTTAAAAGGCAGGGCGGGGGGGGGAAGAGAGATAGAGAAAGACAGTCAGAGAGAGAGGGAGTGTGAGGGAGGGAGGGAAAGATCTACAAAGAAACTTATGAAATATAAAATGAAAAAAAGTGGTTTAAACCTTTCTGGACATTTTAGAAAGAGACTGCATAGCTTTTGAATGTGGAAGACTGGTTTATTTTTGCAGTTCTCCAAGGAAACTCTGTTCTGATACTACAATCTTCCTGCGTTCAAAGGACAACTGAACTGGCTACTCGGCAGCACTGCCTTCCTGACACTCTTTATGCTATCGAACTAGTAAAGGGTGAGTAAAAGTACTGGATGAGCAAAAGTTGTGAAAGTGAAGTAAGAACGGCCTTTACAGTGGTCATATTATTCTGAGCTGAGAAGTAAGGTTTTTATTGTGGCCCAGCAGTACCATCAAGCCACCTGGAAGTCAGTCACCTCCCCCACAGAATTCCTGCAGAGACTGAAGTTGAAAAATAGGATAACCAAAGATTAGCAACACACATTTTGCAACTAACACCATAAGGCAGTGTAAGAGATGTTTCTATGGCTTATGCAATGAAATGATTGACCAGAAGTTGCTATTATAGCCAGTCATATGCCAAGCCAAGACTCTTCTCAGAAGCTCAATTCCACTCTTCCTAGAAGTAAGAATGAAACAAATGGTATCATATTCCCTAAATATTTAAGATCTCTAGAACCCAAACTGGGATTCCAATAGATATGCACATTTCTTTCTCTGTATATATTTTCCAAATAGGACCAAGAATACTATGAAACAGTGTTCTCAAAAGCATTTTTCCTAAGACTGGAGCTGGTAGTGCTAGAAATCGCATGTGAAAATTCTGTTTCTGAAAGCTTTCCAACTCATTCCTCCAGATTCAAATGACTTGGATGGTCTTCACACAGTCATCTAAGCGTTCAGACATTTATCCAAAGCAAACAAATTATGAAAATTCTGAAGTTGCCCATCACTACGTGCATGATGCAATCACATGTGGTTAATCGTGGCACCATTTAGCATCACTCTGGTCAATTCCCACAAGAAATTTATTCTTGCCATGGTTTAGGGGCATTTAGTCTGATTTGACAATGTTCAGTCCACTTCCGAAGTCCTTGAATGATTTATTCTGATTTGCTATAGTAGTGTGTCCACTGCCTTTTGATTAAGACATTGGTATTGTATGTGACCTACATACTTCCTATTCCTTTTGCATTTCAAGATCTATTTTTCCATAGACAATCTGAGAGTACTCTCTATCTTAAACAGATCAAATCCTATAATAGTTGTCCCTGGCTGTTGCTGTTAAAAGAATCACTTGGTATTTAGTGCACTGTAATGGCTGTTTGTTTCAAATTACCCCAGTGACTTATACACTGAAAGATTAGATGTAATTCAGCATACTAATAATTTTCAAATAATACTTTCATTTGGAGTTTAGCAGGGTAAAGAGTGTTAAGCAAAAGTAGCTATCATATTCAAAATGCTAATTCTGATGGTCAAGATCTATGAACTAAGGATTGTTTTCATAATCAATTTTCTGCTTTGAAAACTTTAAAGCTTATCATGTCCAAAGCCTAAACCAGACACTTGGTTCCACCCAAGTTCAGCTAAATTACTGATTTTGCAATACAAGCATTCCTTTCTGATGCTAATCTCTATAGACATAAACCTTTAATGCCAAAAGCCCAGCTGGTGTAATATGGTGTATATCCTTTAACCTTCGCAATAAAAATGTAACTGAAGCATTACAGTCTTGCAGTATGTTTGTAATACAGCAGAGTTCATAATTTAATCTATTAGTGCATGACTACAGAATTTAATATTTTTTAAACAACGTAGCTATCTGGGAGCTCATGTTCTCACTGAGAGCTGCTGTTCCATGCATGGGCAAACAACAGCATAGCACACCAGGAATAAACATGTTGTTGTCCAACATAATTAGAACTAAAGCTGGTCAAGAGCTCTGCTGGCACACAAAGAATAAAAATGAGTATTATTGAACCTTCCAAGCCCTTTGTGGCCTTCTGTGCACTCAGTATTTTAAACACGCACACCTGCACAATTTTTTTTGCCCTGGTGGGTGTGGTACTGATTAAAAGAGGTAAATGCAAAAGCCAAATCCATCAAGCTTGGCTTTAACTTTCTAACATGCTGCAGAAGGCCATAGATCACTTCTACTGAACAGGATTAAAGAGATTAATTTGTGCCAGCAGTCAATGACAGGTTTGTTAGGAGAAAAATCCAATGATGCTAACCCTTCAAAAAGCTGGTTATTAACTGCATTGATGACTGACTCCTCATTAAAGATTACTATTACTGTCTTCCATAGTGTTTCCCCTTTGACCTGAGTGGTTAGCAAGTTCTTAGGACTTCCACAGTTCTTGCCATAAAGAGAAGAAAGTGATGACAGATACTTCTTCCATTTAATACTATATATTTTCAAAGAATGCAAATAATCTCCTGCTTCTCTCAACACAAAAGGAATCAAAAAGTCAGGAGGCAGTTCATTAGCTCACTATCTTTTTACAGAAGTCACTGCCTTTTAAGCTTGCTCTTCCTCCCACTATGTCACCTCCAACTAACTACATCAACATTTTTTTAAAAGCACTCTTATGATAATACACCAGACTGGAAATCCTATGGGTCCACGCCACAAATACTTAATTCGCCTTGAGAGTACCTTAGTTTGATGCATGGGACACGCTCTCCCACCAGCTGATAGAGAAAGTGTGCCTCTTAGCAGCATTTTTAAGGATGATGGGTGGGAAGAAAGGAATATGGGCCAGAGCAGGGAAGTCTGAATGAACAGTTTTCATCAGATTGTTTGCAGTGTTGGACTGCATTACCATAAATAGGCATCTGGCCCGGGAGGCAGGCATGTTACATGTCTGTGCAGAAGAGGACATGCCCCCACCCTTCCTAGGACCTTGGTGTAAGGACACCGTCATCTCCCTGGGATGTGCCCTAGGGCCCAGACTCGGCAGAGCTGACCAGCACTCAAGGATACAACCAGAAACAAAGAGAGCAGAGCTTTCAGATTGGTGTGGTCATGGGGAAAAGAGACTGAATTTGGGAGAAAAGCCATTCCCCAGGCACCAAGTCAGGAAACAGGACACGTTAAAAACTTCCATTTAATTCACACCCACCAGATGTCAGCAACCTTTATTTTGGTCCAGTACTCAACATCTTTGTTTTTCTCTCTCAAAGAAAAACCCTTCCTTCCCCAGGGCCTCAGGGCTTTGCACTGACACTTCAGCCACCCAAGCCACTTTCCCGGGAGGGCCCTGTCTCATTTTAAAGTCTTCTGAAACCAGTTCAGGAAGAACCAGACCTCAACTGGACGGGCCCTGAGCCAAAGGCTCCCTGAGAGGCAGGCAACATATGAGATATTTTCCAGCGGAGACCTGTAGAGAAGTCCTCCAAATTAACAGCATCAGCAGAGCAATACACTTGGCTCTAAACAGATCAAAGTCCTGCAAAATGATTGTTTGCCTATTGGGGCTGGCAACTCAAAAGAAAAAAAGTGGTACCTAAACCAACCTTAATGAAACTACCCAGGAAGAGAATGCTCCCACATCAGTTATGACCCCCTCACTGACCGAGAGTCCTTAGTGATAGCCGCTGCTTCTCTCTGCTGGCTTGTCTTTCACACCAGCTGGATCCCTTAGGCCAGCTCTTCTGCTGAGGGCTGCGCTGGAGGTGAGGCAAAGACTCCTTCCTGCAGAAGTCTCTGCGCGTACAGAGACACAGATCCCTGTAACCTTCTGTGGTCAAGCTTACAACTCACACATTTTACCAGTTTTCCTTTTCTAGAAACATCCATTTCTGAGACATGAACTGAGAAGAACTAAAGTAAACATGGGAATTTATGGCAGGGGAGACAAGATCAGAATAAATGATATTGCCTCTACAAGAGAGATTCAATACTTATCTGAAATGATAGAAAGGGAGAACAACAGACTATGAGAGAGCAATGGGTCCTTGCAGTGGTGAGGGCTGGTCAGGCTGGTCTGCGGCATTGTTGTGGTTTAACCCCAGCTGGCAACTAAGCACCACACAGCCACTCGCTCACTCCCCCCCGG
>NW_008795695.1:17802950-17824606 GCF_000699145.1 Aptenodytes forsteri | reverse complement strand
AGCCTGCTCGCTGGTGGGGTGGTGTGAGAAGCAGAAAAGGTCTTGACTCTGTGTCAGCAGTCAGCACTGCTCAGCAGAACATCCCTGTATTATCAACACTGTTTTCATCACAAATCCAAAACACAGCCCCATACTAGCTACTATGAAGAAAATTAACTCTATCCCAGCCAAAACCAGTACAGGCATAAATGCTTCACTGACAGCTCAGCCCAGGGAGGACTGAAATGTGGCTGTGGATGGCCTTGTTTAACAGCACCGTTTTGTCAGGACTGTTTTCTGAAGGCAACTGTGGGCCAATCTGCCTGGCATCTGATAGGCAGTGGCATTAGGGGATGAAAAGAAAAATGTTTCAGCTAAGACCAGAGCCAAATCTATCCTCTTCCTCCACTGCTTTGAAAGACAGCTGCCAGCCCAAGTACCCCTTTTGGAAGAAGCGTTTATCCCCCTATGCCTGGCTCCACAGGAGGAGGGAACTCGGCACGAATGAAATATGTACCAAAAGCCAGGACAGACCCATGCTGGAGGTCAGAGCAGCCGCAGAATCAGGAATTTGTGGGGTGCTGCATGGTGGATGACAGATGCCGGCTTCTTG
The DNA here is from genome assembly GCF_000699145.1 of Aptenodytes forsteri. Lineage (NCBI taxonomy): Eukaryota > Metazoa > Chordata > Aves > Sphenisciformes > Spheniscidae > Aptenodytes > Aptenodytes forsteri. Next base: position 17,824,014 of record NW_008795695.1, on the reverse strand, counting down.
CCCTGCCTGTCCCAGAGGAGCAAATGTATTGAATTACGATAATATAGACTGCTTTCAGCTATCGCTTTCTAATAAGCATTCACAGAGAGGGCTAAATAGAAACCGTGGTGCATGTGGCACTAAGGACCACTCACTCATCCAGAGGATGCCAGCATGCTAATTTGACAAGTGGTTAGCAGATGTTGCCTCATATAGGTGCTGAGGTCTCACTGCTGGGAATAGAGGTGAGTGTGACTGGCTGCTGGCGCCTTGCCTTCAAATGCAACCTGCATCTAGGCAGATGGGGTCACCAGGGATCCCCCTCCTCTGCAGCCAACCATACTGTGCAAAGAAGAGCTGAGGCAGGAGATAAGGCTGTCTCCCTAAGCCCCATACGCATGAAGCTGCATCTGTACGTATCCATCTGGTTAGTTCTCCCTTTCTAATCACGTCAGTAAGACCGTCTGTAGCTCCGCTTTATATCTGCCACTGAATTTAAAGACAGATAAAAGTGACAATCTATCATTTAGGAGAGCTGGAGCCTGAGGGTAGGGAAGAGATGAGGGTCAGCCTGTGGACAGGCTTTAGATATAAGTCACTGATTGATGTGTGCTTACGAGGACCAGTCCCCTGTTCCACAAACTGTAGCATCCGAGTGTGTTAGAGGGGGAGAAGAATTGTTTAATTTTAGGTAATTAAGGCAGCCAACCTGAAGACAGCATGAGCTGTTAAATGAAGTAACTGCGGTAGTGTAGTGTGAAGGCAACAGCAATCCAGTGGGACTGGTCTGTGAAGAGAACATATAGCAAATGAGTGCAAATTATTTCAGCAGTACATTTTAACAGCTAAAGTTAAAGATGTGTCAGTGTTTCCATTCATAAATCTCTGAGTATAGAGGTTGTGCCTTGGCTGTGGAAATGAGCCCCAAGCTGAAACTTGACATATCATCTCAGACAAGGATTTTTATTTGTCGGGGGTTTTTTTCATTCCTGCAAAAAAAATAAAAAGGGGAAAATACAACTTGTATTAGAGCAGTTTCAAATGTTTTTCACTGTGTCATGAAAATGATTGTAATTTGAAATGGAAATGAAATTCAACAGCTATTGCGAGAGATTTTTTTTAGAAGAATTCACTGAAATTTTAAAATCTTAATTTGTCCAGAGCCAAGTCTGCACCGAGCTACCAGGCTGTGAGGAGTGGCTGTACTCTTCCCTGGCTATACAGAGATACAGCAGTGGGGGTCACTGCGATGGGCTTTCCCTGCATCCTAGCTCAAGGACAAGGGAGCCACTGATGACCATCTCTCATGACTTCCTCCCCCTCAGGCTCTATTTATCCCTCTAGCTCCATTTGCTTGAAGGGATCCTGTATTAAGAGCCCTCCTAGCAAGGAAAATATCAAAAAAGGGTCAACATTTTTCCCTTTAAAAACAAGTTTTGTGAGAAAGCTGTTTGTTGGCTAAACAATTTTTTTCATGGAAAGTCTTTTTTTCCCTTTACTTTCAAACCTCATAAAACATAAGAACAAAAATGAAAACAAAAAACGTAAAACCCCTCCCCCCAAAACTAACAAGTATAATTGTTTAAATTTTTTATGAAAATTGAGGTTTTTTTCTCTAGGACCTACTCTCTATAATTTTTGAGGGATTCCAAAATAGTACCTGTATCCTCAAAGCTCTGAGATGTGTGCTCTGAATTTACTCTTCTTGAGTTCACCACTGATTTACATTCCGGGAACCTGCACTTTACTTTCAGGACTGTTTTTCAAAGTAACAGACATTAAATGAATATTCAAGAGTACTTGTAAGGAATACATCAGATTCCTGTGCAAGCATTCACATCAGAAACACGATGCTAAGAATTAAGTTCATTCAACCAAAGAACCAAGACCACAGCATGCAATTTGAGTGCAATTAAATGATGACTCTCAAATTATTAATATTTACAGTGAATTGCTTGGGAACAAACTGCCTCTCAGAACTATTTGAATAGCAAATCCATTTGAGAAAACTCAGTATTGTTTTGCAGAACATTCACAAAGAGAAAAATAAACCTGATTTACTAAATATATTGCCAGCTCCAAAATATTTTCTCGGTCCTAAAATTTACTCTGAAATAGTGTCTACAGACAACCAATTCACTTGAATAGAACAAATGTGCTGGACACACCATGGGGTTGTGGAATATTTTTCAGTATTCATGTTGGTACAAATACAAAAGTGCACAGCCTTAGAAACAGTGGTTTGAACTGCATTGTCACTGCATTTTTTAGAGACCCTTTTTTTGCCGTTTTATTGCAATTTTGTGCTCATTGCTATGGTATCCAAGTGCCTGTGAGAGTAATTATAACACGGTTCCATTTAGCACAATGTTCATAAGTATTTCACTGAGGTTGTTAAATGGTATTTCCCACCTCAAGCTTGCTCCATTCTCTCCTTACATCAGCAGAAATGGATATCAATCTGTTATGTGCCGGCTTAATATTTTTTTCTTCCTGAATAGTATTATTTGAGCTGTTCCGTTTGCAGCTTAGGTTTCTGCATTCTTCTAGCTTAGCGGATTGTGAAGATGAGGCCAAAATGGAGGGGTTTCTCCACTGTTGTTTTTTTTTTAATGGTTAGTACTTTATTTCTAAAATTACTTGATAGTCTGCACAGAAAAAAATATGTTCTTTAATATCTGCTGTTTTAGCTGGATCCAAAAACATTGCATCTTCAACATCTTCCGTATACATCCCCAAATTGCTTAACAGACAAATTCTTTCTTAAGAGGCCCAGCCCATTTCTGTTGGGATAGTGAAGGCAACTAATGGTGTAATTATAAGTCATATTGGGATAAAACATTTACTAATTTCCCTTCTGTCTGCTGTTAATCAATTTCATTAAACAAAGTCTTTTTATTTGTCTTGAATCGTATTTTTTCATTTCTAAAACAGAAACAGTGAATGATTTTTCCAATTTTTCCTTGCTATTTTAGTTGTTTTCATGAAGCGCTACTTACAGGGATGGGATTGATCAATTCTCTGATAGCAGCTTTCTTTAGAGTGATTTCACTCCAACTGAAAGGATAACTTCCTTTCCCTTGTTCGATGACACTGAGAAACACTGTGCATCATTTTCACTAAGCCTTCATAACCTATTGTTTACAACCATGCCTCCTTCTGCCTCGCTGGTTTTGAAAGTAAAATTCCCTGTTGGAAAGTAAATTTTTAATGCTTTTTTTTTTTCCCCCCGGGTTCTTTTTCTTCTTTAGAGGGAGCTGTAAAAAGAGAAAAATGGAATCTGAAATTTCCATCGAGCTTCTAAGATTATTGTTGATACTACATATTCAAGTACCATCATTGTCAGTAGGTTCAGAAAAAAGGTTAAGGTAGGTGTGAAAAAACCAGGTATGTCCCTCTGGTATAGGGTGACTAAAACCTCCATGAAATAGATGAGATTACAAAAAGTAGAATAAAAGTACAACTTAAAACACTCTGTCTGTATATCTACTGAATGAACATGTATCAACAATATGTAGGTTCTTTAAAAAAGCATTTACGGAAGCCAATACAATCACTGCTAATTTTCTAAAACTGTCCGTAGCATTTAGTTTACTCAGATATAGAAATAGACAATGCTTTTATTCAGCATTGTTAGATTCCAACTCTCCAAGGCTCTGTACTGTTTTCAAATATGCCATAATGCATCTGCTCCATGTCTCTTGCAGAGCAGCAGTGGTCCATGACATGCAGTTTAAACAATGATTTTTGTTTAGCTGACATTTCACAGTTAACTGTATGGCCAAAGGGCAGTTCTGATCTTGTCTGACCTCTCAAACAGACAATAACCTGCCATTTTTTTCTTCTCACCAGTAGCGTGTGGCATTCTTCCCTCTCAGGCTGCTTAAGCCCCGGTCAGAGAATCCACAAACTACTCAGCTCTATGGCTGCTTTCCAGTTTGGGGGACACGTTCTGTAGTTCGCCCTACCTGTTCATGTGAGAGGTCTATCCTTGCCATGAATCACCCACAACAAGAAGGAAGACAATAAAACCTTTTAATCGGTTACTCAGAGCTGGGAAAATTGGAGCAAACGTGTGTTAAGTCTGAAATTTGGTACAATTTGGTTAGTCCAGAAGGTGAAATTTCAGGTTGAACTGAATAGCACCTCATGAATATTCGTGGCCCTAGAAAGAATGAAAAAGAAAGTGAAAGGTTAACATGAAGAGATTTCCTCTAAGAAAAACAACATATGGAAAGTCAGTTTCATGGTGGTCCGTTTATTTAATTGCTTTCCCAGAGTCTAAATTCACTGTTATTTTCCCATCGTCTAAATTCTGTTATTTTCAGACCCTATAGCTACAACAGGTAACTTTTCTTATAACTAAGAATACCCACAAGAATCAGAAGACATGGAAGCAGAGAGCTCGTTCTGAGCAAAAGGAAACTCATGGGAGAAAATAAATGACTTGCATAATGGGAATTTGTATAGCCTTGCTAGAAACCATCCTATTGACCTTAAGCTACCTCTCTTTTCTCCCTGACCTATGATTGCCATAGTTATGTAATTATCAAGAGATATTTTTAAGTTGTGTTAGCACTTCTTAAAGCAATTGCATCGATAATAGCAATGATGCTCTTCTGCAAGCTTAGCAAATGAAGCACTGGGTAATAGTATAAAGAACTTTTCCCCACGAGGTCATTGTTAGCTTGATCTGGTCAAATACATAATGACAGAAAAATGTTACCATCCAATTAACGGTGCATAGTGGCCTATATATAATGAGTTGGTTTCAGTCCAGATCCTGTTCACAAGATAAGAAACAATCAATTTAATTGGGAATTAATTGGCACCCGGCTTGCCAGTCTTGATAATCTTTAGGACATAGTCTTTATTTCGATTGTAAGCACCTTAGGGGAGGCATTGTTTATTACTGTGTTTGAAAAATTCTGCACCATCATCCTTGTGAGTGTAATATCTATCATAGATCTGAAACAACTTACTGTGCTATACTTGTAATTGGAGAGAAACAGAAGACCTGATTTTAACAACTATCAATCTATTGCCTTTGAAGAAGCATATGAAATGTAACTGTTATCCCCAAATCATTCAAAACTCACACTAAGTGCAGAGGTTCATTTTTTGGTTTGGACAGATTCTGAGTTTGTCCAAAATAGTTTGCCTGTCTCCTGTTACCATGTAGGAAAATCTGGAAACAAACAAGTCTTTCTCTAACAGAGTGTGAGACTCTAGAAGGAAGTGAAAATACTTATCTCTAAATCCTTAGAGATCGATCAGCCTTTTTGTACTTAAGGGACATAATGCAAAACTTTGAGCAGGCTCTTGTCTTAGTATGTCCACAATAGCATTACAGGGAGCCACATGAATATATCTGTGGGGTTAAAGATCCTTGATTCACAGTGACTAATGCCCATAAGCATTAACCAAACAATATACATGACCAAACAATTAATTCAAACTGACTAAAATAAATAGATACCAGAAATTAGGGAAATTAAAAGAAATTACTTACTGCATGCATGGAAATTTCCTCAGATAACATTTGTCTTCACCTTCACAATAATGTACTTTATTAACTACATAATCCGAGGTACACTTAGTTTTGCTGGGCACAAGAGGGAATTATAAGCCTAAATATGCTAAGCCTTGCTTGATCTATGCAAAGAGATTTTTCTTCAAAAGATCTGATGAAATAAAAACACACTTGATAAACATCAGCACATGGCTTGGGGTTTATGGTTCTTACACTGAGCTAGAGAATGAGGGGACTAATCAGACCTTGGGGACTACATTAATTTGACTGAGGGAGAAATGGACGGGGGAAGGAAGAGAAAAAAAGAGAAGTGACTGAATGAAAATGAGTTCAGGGAAAGGGACAACCATTTCAACATCAATATATCACTGCAGGAGTCTTTAATTTTGGAGGGTGCATAACAGTCAGCTGAAGGAGGAAAGTCAAAGCTGTGGTGAGATGAGGAGGGCAGGGCTACCTATTGCAAACACAGAGTGAGCAGGCTTGAAGGGAAGAGTGATTAGTTTTGCTGGCAGCCACAGTAGCCAGGACTGCAGGACTCTCCAAACTCTTTTTCTTTTTGAAATCCATCTTTTGCTTCTACTTCCAGTAATTAAGGTCACCACAGTAGGGCATTTACTGTTTGCCCTGATGAAAACCGTTCTGAATTTGACAAATAGCATTTGTGTTTGTCTTAACTCCTCATCAAACAAGACCTAGAATTTTTACTCAGCCGCAGGAACAATTTTTCTTGCCTCTCTGAAAACTCGCTAGAGCAGATATTCTCACAAGATTTCCAACATTTATATGCCTTCAGAAATATCAGCAGAGTCTTTTTCCAAAGTCTCCATTTCAGTACCATAGATTTAACTTCAGAAAGAAGAAAGTGTAAATATGAGATGGAGGATATGAATGCAAATAGACATGCTCTTTATGGGCTTACTAATTTAAACACGGTGCCACACTACATGGTTTGGAACTGGGTTGTCACTGCCCAACCTAAAATATGAGTAAAGAAAACTCATATCTGTCTACAAAAAACTTATTAGATATACCTTGAGTGACATCTGTGTACACAATGCTATTTCTAATATAACTGTCTGTCTTTTTGCTATATTACTGTTCTCCCTTAGAAGTGATAGGAGAGGAAGATGGCACCAGAAAACAAATGGAATTTTAGTAGCATACGACAGTTTCAGTTTCTCTTAAGATAAGAGGAATCCCATTTTAGGATGGAAGACTCTTGAGCTCAGCAGGTGGAGCACCTTCAACTCATTAAAGCTGCTGGCATTTTGTGAGAGCAATTCCCTTATTTCTTTCAAATCATCTTTTCTCCTGACACCTCCATCAGCAGCAGAGCTTGTTCACAGCTCAGCAGCCCCATGTAAAGCACGATTGGCTCCTCAGCAGCCCATGGGGAATAGGGGTCAGCCTGGGCACTTCAGAGAGGAATATCTTTTGAAAAGAAGATTGCATCAAATTATTTTACTGGCAGTATTCATGTTAAAAGCCAGTGGAACAAGAATGGCTTTCAAATAAGAACAGGCCCTTGCTCCAGACTACAGATTCAACTAGATCCATATTCACAGCTTCAGGTTCAATCAGTGATTTTGCTATGCACATGGAGAATCTCCAAAAGACATCTCTCAGCAGGACACGGAGGCTACATTTTTATGGTTGGTTCTACAAAGAAAAACACAGCTGCTGAGGAGGAACAGATTTTGCAACCACAGAAGTACTTTCTCCATCTTCAAGGAAAAATAAGAGAAGAATGTAGGAAAGTAGCTTTACATTAAATACAACTTTTAAAAATACTTCTTTCCATGAGCAGCGGAAGTAATTAAGCATTACTATAGCCTCCCTTGCATTCACTGTTCATATATCCTACTTGTTCAATGCATTAGGAGTTTTTTAATTTTGACTGTACGACACACAGCCTAATGGAGTTTTAGTCCATGACCTGGGCTCCTGGGTACTAGGTACTGATGACAGATATTATCAACTAAGCTGGTATTTCTATACAGCAGAATATTTTAATTAACAAGATGTTCCAGTTTAAGAATTTTGGTAAAAAGCTGAAACTTATAGTCTGAAACGTTTCATAAACAGAATTATTGTGGGGATAAAGAGATGAAAAGTTGCATATTAGTATTTGTTACTGAAGATGGATCTTCAGTAGATGGGTTTATTCACTAGATTTAAGTTGTGCTATGAGGACATGGCAAAGAAAGAAGGGTAAAAGGATTTTTACTACAATGCTTAGAACCAGCTGAAGATGATGATATCTTTTGAACAGGATCAGAAGGAGCCCACAGATTCTTGGGCTGGTAAGACAGTGCTCTCGTCTGTGCTGGTTATTTTTCCTATGCAATTTTTCCCTTTTCCAAATAAGTCCATCCCAATTCCCTCACATCTGTTTTCTAACTCTGTAGATTGTGGCTCTGCTTTGGGTAGTGCTCTGCTGAAGCCCTGACCCTGTCCTGCTCTGCACTGCACAGTGCTGGTTGTCACCCCATCCACTTAGCTGGAGACCTTCTGCTCTTTCCAATTCTGCTAGGAAATAAGGAGTAGAAACTTACTCAGCCATACTTCTTATCCTATGTTTTCTATCACCTTCCTACCACCCATTCTTTCTTCCCTCCCTCCTCTCACTTTGTCATTTTCATCTGGGATTCTTTGATCACAAAGAAAAGTTTGGATATACCACAAAATACTGGATGTACTCACAGCAGCCAAAAGGTTGGAGAGTTGATATAACAAAAATTTGGCCAGCAACACTCATTGCTGGAATTTTGCACTACCTGCACAGACCTTAATGCCCCATTTTAGTCTGTGGGAGGTATTTGATGAGCAAGGGTGCTCAGACAGCTGTTCCCTCCTCTCTTCGCTGTTCCTCTGAAAGTGTCTTAAATAGATTTCTCAGCACAGCACTGGTCTCAAGCACCCACTCACCATTTATCTTCCCAAGCCATTAACCACAATCATGTGCAATTTAGAGCAGTTCCTGGTCTTTTTCCCTGAAATGAAAGAGTCACTCTTGTCATGAATATTATTGCTCATGAATCACAGTGATTTCCAGTCATGCCATCAATTATAAACACAGCTAATTGGAGTGCCGATAGGGCTGCCTCTCTTCACAGAGAGGCTCCTGCCATGAATTTTACTGGCCATGAATCACTGTGTCGTCAAACAAGAGACTCCCCTTCACTCTCCTCCACTGACCTGAAGCCAAGGCACCAGTATTGGCTTCCTGAAGTTAACAAGCTATGCAGTGTCATAAATCCACATCTAATCAGTTCACCAAGGAAGATGCTGTCTCTCTCTGTGCCCATACTATTTGCAAGTCTCTTTCGTGGCTGTCAGATCTTTGCATTAGACTGGCATTTTCAGGTAAATTGGCAGAGAGCTTCCTCTGTAGCCTTACAGGTCTCATGCCAAGTCAATATTCCCCACACTTTTTCCAGGGGAGACAGAGATGCGGCTATCGAAAAAATGATTCTCTTTTCTCTCCTCAGACACACAAAAAGTGCTGCCTCCAAGCTGTTTGTGAGGACTTCTGGGATGTATGCTGCTGCACAAATGATAAGTAGTAGCCAAACTCTATCACTTTTGTTTCTGAGCAATAGTATTCATGGGTAATGGATCTTGTGCTGGACTGTGAGCAAGGAAGAGGGAGACTGGGAATTTGAATCATGCCTTAGCAAAAGAACAAGAAAATTGATTTCCTCTGCTGCCTCTAACTTTAAGCACAAAGCAGTGTAAGAGCACAAAATTCAGTAACTCTTCTGGATGTCGTGCAAGAGAAAAGCCCAGAAAAAAAATAAAACCTGAATCTGTTTCCTCCATGGATGGCAAAGTATCAGTCTACAAGAGGCAAAGGAAATGTACACTAATGTGAATGAATTCATCAACACGTACAACACCCAGTTCTCACCCACTAAAACACATTACTTGCAACACAACAAATTCTACTTTCACAATTGCGTTGACACACAATCAGCCTGTCACTGTCACAACCAAGACTACCAGATAATGCCACTTCCCATCCAGTTCAATGCCTCTGGTAGATCCAGTCACCTCCATCACTTTCAGCTGTGACCTTCAGCCAGATTTGAACTATGCCTCCACTCATTTCAGCTGCCACTGATTGTTCCAGCCACAAGAACGAGCTATCACCATCTCTATTAACCACCAAACCACAACATTCACTCATCACCTCTGGTTTTCATTGACCAAGAAATTTTCGTCATGGCTTCCTGACATTAATATTGCTTCCTTCAACTACTCCAAGTATCTTAATCATTCCTTCAACAGCCTGGAGATCTATACTTGGGCCTCAGACATCTAGAGTATCTAGTCCTCACGGGTATCAACAGAACTGCAAGACACCTATGCTGTATCTTTAGTGCTGGTACCTCGGTGATGCCCATGGTCTGCACTGCAAGCTGCAGCATGAGCTATGGCCTGGCAAGGCCAGGCACTGTGGTGGCTGAGGGCTGCTTTGAGATGCACCTGCCCTAGAGCCATCCCACAAGGGACATGGCCTCCCACTGAGGTAGACAACAGTAATTACAGACTTCCTCAATGAAGCTGGACTAGCTGGTACATGCAGGCAGCTGCAGGGCTGCCTACTGCCTGCTGTTTGTCCTGTCTTTAGAGGCCTCCCTATGAATCCCTCCTTCCCCTCCAAACCTTATCCAAACACAATTTATCTCTGGTCCTTAGTTTTCTGCTGCCTCAACTTGGACTTGTGTGCTCCTTAGTCTCCATACCAACCCAATCACTAATAAACTAACTATATTCTAACTGCTAATCCTACAAACTATCTGAGCAAGTAGTCTGAGTTAATGGCTTTAAATTAAGTTGATTGAGTTAATGGCTTTAAACTAAAGGGGGGTAGATTTAGACTAGATATAAGGAAGAAATTTTTTATGCTGAGGGTGGTGAAACACTGGCACAGGTTGCCCAGAGAGGTGGTGGATGCCCCATCCCTGGAAAAATTCAAGGTCAGGCTGGACGGGGCTCTGAGCAACCTGATCTAGTTGAAGATGTCCCTGCCCACGGCAGGGGGGTTGGACTAGATGACCTTTAGAGGTCCCTTCCAACCCAAACTATTCTCTGATTCTCTGATTCTATAACCACAACAGTTAGCAACTTATAAATTTCTATCTCTACTACAGCATACCCTCCAGACCACTGTGAGAGAGTACCACACTCTCTGCTACCAGTACCTCATCCTTTTCAGTTGGCACTAGTGTGGGAAGGGGATTGTGAGAAGATCTGACAGAAATATTTTTGGAGTCATTTGGTTGGGTGAATGGTAGTAACTAGTTTATGTGAACTCAAAAGACGATTAGGCAAGAACTGCAAGTCAACTGTGTGTGCATGTGAGAAGCACTCTTCAAACAGGAGCAAAAATGCCCATATTTCCAGTAAGTCAAACATTAGTAAGCTTAGCAGTGTGAAGACTGACCATTCTGAACAAAAGAACTCTCTGGTCAGCTAAGACCTTTTCCAAGACCTAATTTAACCACTCTGTATACCTTCTAAAGTGATCGTGACAGTGAGTTGTTCACTTTCCCCAGAGAAGATCATGTGAGGTACTGCAACTAAATCAGAATATAGATTCAGAAACAACAAGTTGACAATACCTCATATGACCTTTTCCTCCATTTGCCTCGTGAATAAATAACCATCCGTTTAACAATAGTGCAGATGATCACAGGCTGTTGTCTGTTTCCAATTCCCCTTAAGCAATAAGAGTACTGGAAAAAAAAATGTTCTGAACATTTTAATATAAGACATGCGAAAAAAAAAATCATTATTACTCTAGGGATAACCTAAGTCCCATGCCTGAAATATTTTGCATTTTACAAGAGAAAGAGTTCTTGACTCAATCTCAATAAAGGGTGAATGACCTTATGTTTAATTTCAGATGGATGAGGTCTGTCAAGATTAGAATAAAATTATTGAATGCCTCCTTTCTTTTTCCTTGAACTGATATAGTACATCCTGTGACACAAAATCAATGATGTCTAAAAAATGCAGAATGAAGAGTCCAAGAAAATAAGAGCAGGAGGAATTATGAAGGCATCACACAAAACTCCCAGTACATGCAACTGAGTTGTAAAAGGCAACGTGCTTTGGTGCAGAGGTCATCACCAGGTAGAACCCAGTGGATTACACTCCTCTGGTGGGGAAAGCTGCAAAATATTGGACTGTGACAACTTAATTGGGAGCCTGGGAGGGAGAATCACAATGACCTCTCCTCCCACTGATACTGTTGTTGCTATCACATATAGTGCCTGTCCCCTTAAGTCTCATATGCAGCAATCCCGAAAGCTAACATGGTCTGTCTCCCCGCTATCCACCTACCGGAAGGTTTTTACAAATGAAAATTAATTATAAATGGGAGACAATGTCCAGTCTTATCATTCAGGGGTAAAGAACATCTTGTCCAATCTGCTTGAGTCTACACAGATAATTATTAATGACTATTTATTTATAATATATACATAATTATAGAAATTATAACGATCCCCAGATAATCTCTGCAGCAAGTGTAATGGAAGGATACGCAGCTTTGAACATGACTTGCTGAAACGTTATGTCCTGCACCTATTTGTGGTACTACCAAGTTAAAGTTACCCACCCCTTTGTTCAGCAGATGTGCATGGTTCTTTCTAACGGATGCAGATAATTGCCATTGCTATGTTTGGGAACTACAAATTGAAATTGCTCCTCTCTTACTTTCCTCTTTCTTTTCTTCTTTATACACTTGTGTATTTTATTTAGTTTGTTCACCAAATGATTTTAGAAAAAAGCTTATGCAGTAAGATGAAGTGTGTTTTTAAATTGTTTGGGGTTTTTTTTCCAAAAAAAATTGGCCTGGATAAAATTCAGTCTGATCACTTCTCAGTAGATGTGCCATAACAAAAAATATACCCTCATAAGGAAATCCTGTATCTCCAGTTAGGCCCTGGGACCTTCTGGGTTTCTGATGATGCCAGAGTGTGATTAAGTCTTGTTAGTATTTATTTTTCACTTGTTATTACTTCCTCCTATTCCCTTTGGCTTACTTCATCTACCCAGCAAACCCTGAACCATCAAAGACATTTACATGCCTAATGTTAACCAAGGTGGTCTCATTACACAGCTTTAGGCTTTTCCAGGATCAGAGCTTTTGACTGCACGTTTGACTCAGAAGTCCTTTTGTAGGTAAGGTAGCCAGCACAACGGGGCTATGGTCCTAGCCTACCGCTCCTTGGTAATACTATAAGGTAAATAAATAACAGTGGTGTGAGTCACAGCTGAAGAGATAGCTTCTAATTGAAAAAACAAACATAAAGAAAAAATGCACAGAGGACTGCATTTGTTGCTGATGATTCGAATGAATTAGCAGCTTGCTTCCCCTTAGAGCGAGAAATGGCATATAACAGATAAGCAGCTGTACAAAAATATCAAACTTCACTTACTATATGCACCACTGGAGCCTGTTGCTGATGTGCATTTTTAGAAAATTATGTCCTAAGCACTCCTATTTTTGCCGGTGTTTGTATAATGAGTATTGTGTTCTAATTTATTTTTAATGTGCAACTTACCCCTTACTGCCAGGCGTTCTTTGAATGAAATGTTGCTTCTCCATGAGTATTTCTGCATAAATATTTTATAACTGAACTAAATAAAAAATCACCTTATAACTACTTGAGGTTCAACTGCTGAAAAAGTGCAAGCAATTCCATTTTGCTTTCACATTTATTCCTGGTATTTTGTAAGGAAATCTCATTGAGGCAAACTCTCAATTTTACTCCAGTTACACTAAATGACAAGACAATAAGTTCATTTTCAACATGAATAGGAATGAGACACAAATGTGTTACTGATACAGGGCACCTTTGCTATAATTGAAATTATAAAGTAATGGCTGCAGACCTATTTAAACCTGGTATAAAAAACCACAGCTTTCTACACCATACAGACTCTGTAGTTCCTGAGTCCCTTTGAAATCAGGATGCACTATGACAACAAATAAATATAGAATGTTTTTATTTACAATGTGAGAGAAATTAACAGCATAGAAAAAAATAAAAAGAATCTGTGTTAACTAATTATCTTCTTCTGAACACTGTTAGAAATGACCTGACCGACATTAAATCACCTTTTGTGATAGAACTGAATGCTGCATCAACACACTGTGAAAAAGAGTCAGCTTCGTGTCAATAGTGTGTATCTGTAATTGGTTTAAAATAGATTTTTAAAATGTGGGTCACTTACCATCTGCAATCTTGTTATATCAACATAGAGGAAGAAAAAGAGAAAATTACGAAGTGCAATGACAGATGCACAGGTGTTTAGGGGATACATCTATGAGGATTGTATTCCTCATTTATTTATCTCTATGATTGAGAAAGTCCAAATAAAATTATTTCCAGAAAATTAATAAGAGAATAGGGACTCATAAAAATGTTTCATTACAAGATGTAGCAAACCCTGGAAGCACAAGCATGCAAACTATAATCAGTATAAAAGCACAAAAGAAAAAAGGCAATTGCTTCAAATCACAATTAACCCCAGCCGGGACAGTTTGTTGCCACTGCTGAATGTGATCCTTTTTCTTCGTTAATCATCAGAATCAAAATCCCATGACTAATGTATTTAATCATTTTTGCCCCAATGACTAAATGCCTCAAGGGTCTACATAGCAATCCTTCGCATAGGAAAGACTTACCAGAAGCTTGATTAAATGGAACTAAAATACATTTGTTTTTCTGTGAACTGCATAGAATGAAAGCACCATCCTCTTCAGCAGCCAGGAGGGGAATTAGACTGGGCCTCAGCCACCATAGGCAAGGTCAACTGCATTTAGTGATAAAGAACTATAACAAACTCAGGGTACTTTGACAAACTTGTGAAAGCAAAGATCTGTTTAACGTAAAAAATCCACTTATGAAGAAAAGTCAGTAAAGATCATCATGAGTTCGCTGTCTTGAAGAATACAAATATCTCCAATCACAGTAGAAAGCCTAACTGGCATGATGAAGGCTTACGGTATAGTTTGGAGTGCTACTTAAGATTATGCAGACACACAAACACTGAAATGAAACAGCTTTTGTTCGCTGCCTGCCTCACTAATGAGCATGTTGCTCCATCTTAAATAATAACTGCAGCCTCTGCCAGCTCTTGGCTGAGTTGGGTTCAGCTTCGGTGTGTCTTCCCTGAAATGCTAAAGCATCTGTCCAGGAAAATGGAAAATACTGCCCCGTCTTTAGAAAGTGCCTGGCTGTGTAGCTGGGCAACGAGTTATACTGCATCCCTTCCAGCTAATGAGTAACATAGGCTTAACCAGGCAGAAGAGGAGCTTTGCTCCTTGAAGAGAGAAAAAACCCCAACAGGAAAACTAGTGTCCTCTCCCAAACTGAACAGATAAGAATTAATCTCCTTTTCTTGTTGCAGGAAAGCATATTTGCTGTGCGTCAGCCCAAACATGTTTCATCCTGAAGCTGTACTGCCTATCTGCTAATACCAGCTTGGGCTTCTGAGCAGGGAGGCCTCACTGGACTTAAACTGGACTTGACCGCACTTAAGCTGAAACTTAACTTTCTGACAGCTCCCTTCCTTGCTAGCTGTCCTCATCCCAACTGCCATCACTAGTTCCTCTTGCTAGGCCCTTTCCACTAGTTATTTCTGTTGACTGCTTCTTTCCTCTATCTATTCCTGTTATCCACTTGCTGCTTATGCCACTGGGTGATGATACCGGCTTTTCAAGGCAAGTACAGCAATCCACGGATGACTTTGCCATGTAAACTTTCCTTCTTTGTCATCTTCATGAGAAGTTAGCAAGCATTAGATTAAGTAACTGCTCAGCCCAGGCCCTCCAGATATAGTTGGGTTTATCCAGTGTTTTGCCACAGCAAAAGTAGTTCATCCAAATCTACAACTTCTTTTTAAAGCACAATAGTCCCACGTGAAATGCAAATGAAACCTCTTTAGGTTAGCCCCTATGTTAATTTTTTTCAGAACCCTTTACTCCCAACCACATATCCCTATCATTGACTGCCTCTTTGTGGGACTTTTCTAGGGCTCTTTTTAATCCTGACTTAAAAACAAATACGTGCAATTTCAACAATTAATTTTAAAATGCGCCCTTATATATAGCAGCATTGGCACAGCAAAACAGAGGGTGACCTGGGGCGCAGGAGTTGCAATGTGTGGCCAGTGGTGAAAACAATGGGACCCTCATAGAACAGCTTTCCCAGAGAAAAAATTGCTTGAAACTACACTCTTACTCCACATTCCGTACCTGTGTGTTTCAGAAATAGCCCTGGACTGGTGGCAGAATACTGTTCTAGGAAACAGCTCCCTGGTGTCAGTTTCAGGCTAGGTATTTTCTGGCGTCACATAGCAATTACAGCCATAAAAGTAGTTTCCAAACAACTTTCCAGGTGCGTATCAGACCTGAACATACTTGAATCTATCTCCAGACCTTCACACATACTTTGAAAACATTTTGGAGAACGGGTGTGCAGCAGTGGGTCTTTTCCGTGGATAATCTCATGGACTTTGTGGATATCCAGAACCTTAACACTCACTAGATTACTTCCATGTGTAGCTGCAAGAGTTAGGGGCAGACACTAAGAGAAGTACCACTGCCACAGGTGAATTTATCTAGGCTGCAGAGCAGCTGTAAACCCCAGAACCCACTGTGCAGGGTTTGCAGAATTCTAGATGTCAACAGATTTGAAAGATAAGGCTCATTTGCTGCCCCTGCAGGCTCCCAGAGTTTCTCCTCGGTGAGGAGGAGATTGTGAAATGAGGCTTGCACTTCTGAGGAAAAGATGTCCATAGGCTTCTGCACTGAGGAAAGCAGAAATTAACTCAACATCTGTACCACTGTTTAGAACTGGAGGTGCTGGAACAGCGTATGATGCTATTGGCACTTAAAATAAATGGAGGCATTCACACTGTGTAGTTTCGAAGCACCTGCCCTATTCTGTGTGTATGAGTTTCTGCTCTGAATTGCTGAGAGACACCAGTGTCCGTCCAGTCACTGCAGAGACTTCTCTGGGTACTGGTCTAGCTGCACTGTTATAGTGGGGAACGCTCAGCTTCAGGTCCAGGTCTTCATTCCTGATCAGCCACACCACCTACACACTGGTGTGTGTGCTCTGGCTCCTTTTTGGCACTTGTCAGTTGGCCCTCTGGATGATAAAACCTGAATGCAGAGGAACAGGACATGGGTATTTGAGTCCAACCCCAGGTGCAATATGGATGCACCTACATTGTGCTAGTGTCCAGCTGGCTGGCTGGCCCGAGGTACCTGAGCAGGTGTCTAAGCTATCCACAGCCTTCATACCTTACCCCAGAACCAAGATGTTCAGCTCTGTGCCACCCTTGCCAGCCCACAACAGCAAGCCATATCTGACAGGCTGCAAAGCAGCCCTTTAATTTAATAAATTACTCACTATATCATATGTCTAGAGAAGAGTTAATGGAATATGGGGTAAAATGAAGTACTTGTAAATGTTTACAAAAAACACCTGGATTCATAGGTTTGCTGCTAACAAAATTTCTTGCCAACAGTATGAAATGATCTTCCGGGAGATGGTGGCATTCAGAGTTCTGGTTCACACAGGCACGGGGGAGAAATAAAAAATTAAATTTAAGAAGTTGAAGGCAGTACATAGATACATGCCTAGCACATTTTACCTGTTGATACTACAAGAATGAAAGAAGATGTCTGGCCTGGAAGTGACAACCAGTCCTCCCATGGCAGGCAGTTAACTCAGGTGGGACTCTTACAAAGGCACATTTTAAAGCCCACAGCCTAGTTTTAGTGTCCGTGAGGACTGAACTGGATTGCCCAGGGACAATGCACAAACCCACCCTCAGCTGCCATCTCCATCAAGATGTCAGATGAAGCTGTTGATATTGATATTTGCATTGCTAGAAGGTTGAGAACAAATGAAGTTGCTAGAAGAATGGAAAACTGGGACAGAGGCCCAATAAGTTACATTTAGGGAGCACATGCTGTCTGCCACTCTGCCCTAATATTTGGATATTTGTTCGGGCAGATATACTACACCTGTATGGAGAAAAACCCTCTGGAATCATCTTGCACCTTAATCACCATTTTGCTTGGTCTTTCTCAGGAGAAATCTGGGGCTAGTCACATATTAGCATTATATACCTTGCTCAGGAGACAACAGTGGTCAGGCATAGCAGATTAAGTGCAACCTTGCACCAAAAAACCTCACAGCATGGGCTACTGCTGGACACATATAGCAAACCCACCCACTCTGCTGTGTAGAGCACATATCTGAAAAACTCTGCAGATTGCTCTTTTGTATGGCCAGATCCCTTCCCAGCCCCACCAGGAACACGTTGCCTCTGACACAGCAGAAAAGACCAGCTTCTCTTTACTTTATTGAACTGTCAAAAAGTTTCTTCTCTTCTCCATTAGTCTAATCTGTGAGCTGGTCACCTGGGTACATTTCAGATCAATGCCTTTTCTCTCAGACTCCTGAACAACCAGAAATAGCTGATGTGCCATCTGTTTCCAAACAATACTTCTGGAACTCATTTTGCAAAATACAGTTTCCATTCATTTTTTATTTTAGTCTAGTTAAGCCATGCTTTGAAACAAACCTAATAAAGGTAATAAGTTTGAATAACATTTTTGGGCCGCTGAGTTTGTTTCTTCTCTCTTTTTTCCCCTTACTTTTCAGGGGTTCTTAATGCTTCTGTTGCTCCCGGTCAATTTTTGTGCCTAACTGTATTTCTATAGAGAGAGGACTCTTTCATTCAGGTTTTGCAATAGAAAGGAGGTATAGCCATCACAAGAAAAATCACTAAATGGCATGAGGGAAGTTTTGAAGTATATTTCATCAAAGAGATACCTAACCCAGAGGACCAGTAGAAGCCTTTTAGTAAGTGTTTCTGTTCCCAAGATTCGAGAGGTTACTTCTCTGTCTTGCAATTAACTCACATCTTGTGGAGAAAGTTGTAAGAAGGAAAAGGAAGAGAGTTAATCGGGGCACTGCGGGTAATCCCTTTCATCCTCGTGTTTCACAAGCATTGTTGGTCATCTTGAACATGATCCGTTTATTGGCTGCCTGTACCCCTTGTCAAAAATCTCTGCTCACCTGAGGGTGAGCCATGGTCATGAGCTCGCTACTCTGAAAGTACTGCCCAAATGAAGGTCGCATTGCCTTCAAGGAAGGAGAATTCAGTCTCAGGCAGAGTAACCACATTTGCCCAAGGGTCAAGGGTGGAGTGAGGGGTGAGAAATCTTTTGGCTCATGAGCTCCAAGTCTCTCTCTCCCCTTCCATTTACCAAGCCTGATTGTGGACTTGGTTGTCTGGGTGCCCTGGGTGCAACAAGGCCCCGTACATGAGTCCCTGAACACAGAGGCACATGGGATGTGCCTAAGCAGGGTCACTCAGAGGAGTCAGGCAGGTAATGGATGGGGTGGCTTGTGGCAGAGGGAAGCAAAGGCCACCAGCGTAGCTACTGCACCTGGGTCTTTCCCTTCCGAAGTGTGTGCTGCCTGACTGACAAGCTTCACTTCACATTCAGGTTGGTGCCAATAACGGTAGTGACTTGCCTTAAGTTCATACACATTACCAATGCTAAAGGAAATTTTAAAGACTATTTAAATACAGAATATTTAATCACTGAGTAAGTGAAAGTTATTTGCATAATGCAGTTCTGAAGTTTAATGTGAATCTCAAAAACTTTTTTCTACTTATTTTGTTCTTTCTTAATCTTCAAAGTTTCATCAAACCAGAAAGTATACTTAGAGTGCTGGAAATTGCTACAGAAAGGTGGTACAGGTAGTTCTGCTGCTAAGGCAGATCTCAGTGAAATACAGTGCAACTTATTTATGGGCAAAATAATGAAATCCTCACCAGAGACATGCTTTTTTTTATCCTGTCTAGCCCTCCTCTTCAGTTGTAGCCATGTTATGGAGCAGAGCAAGAAGAATAAAAGCCACTCCACTACTAAGATCTCAAGGAGCTCCAATGCATGAGGCACAAAAAAATAAAATTTGTTCCTTGGCATTGTCTCACTTTCTCATCTCCAGCTAACTAGTGCTTTTCACTATGTACATTATAAAATATTTGTCCATCAGGCAACTTTCTTTAAACCAGTTTTCTCCCAGATTTTGAAGCAGTGAAAAGTGAGGGCCACCTATCATCCAGAACCCTTTAAGCCCCTCTCAGTACTGCTAGCACTGCAGCTTGCTCTACTGTGCAGAGAAGATTTGCTTGGTCACAAGCTTGCCAGAGGAGTCCAAATTGTTGTTAAAGTTCTCTCTCTTAAGGTAAACAACTCTCATATAGTGCCTGGATTGACATTGCCTTTAGCTAAGGATGAAAGAGCAAACCACATCCCATCCTTATACTCCCCCTCAAGAGCATTCCCTCCTTTATTACCAACCACTTTGCAGGGCTCCTTCAGGCAGCAGGAGCCCAGCGCTCACTGCCCAGTCCCACAAGCACAACTTTCCTGGCACTGCTTGTTCATAAATTCTCCAGCTAGGAATGCATTTTCACTGGGGCAAGCAGAACGTTTGGCAGAAGTTAGTTTTCTTTTGCTACTTAAATCTCTCCAACTGGAATGATTTCTTAACCTTGGAATAGATTGTTATTTATGTGGCAGTGCAGTTTTAGCAGTTTAACTTCAAATTAACTCAGGAAACCTATATATCTCTCACTGATAATCATGCATATTAGCTGCTGTTTACATTGGTACAAACTGAACCCAAATACATCAGATTAAAGCTACTGCAAGAGTTTCCAAATGAGTGTTTACATCAGTTTAGCTTTTTAAACAAGTGCAAAAAAATAAACCATTTAAACTGGTAGCATTCCTGTTTACAAAAAGCACTTAAACATGTAAAGCAGATATCTGTAGTCTATTGTCAACCAAAAAAATTACAATATCAAAAACATTGCTCAGTGTTTTACACAAATTCACTTTTACTCAGGTTTTACCATGCCACCAGAACATTGCCTACTAAGCAACAAGGAAGACGACGGTTGGAAAAAAAAATCTATTACAAAACAAGCAGGGTGATTCCAGCTTTCCTAGAGTGCACTAGCAGCCATCTTTTCTCTTGCACTGGACTGAAATTTATTGTCAATATGTATTTCAAGGGACATTTCACAAAATACTGTAAAGCCTGGAAGAAACTATAGAAAGCCAGCCTGGATTCCCTTAAGCAGTTCAAAAAGCAGATAGCAATTTTAATGGGTGATTCCAGCTTTCCTAGAGTGCACTAGCAGCCATCTTTTCTCTTGCACTGGACTGAAATTTATTGTCAATATGTATTTCAAGGGACATTTCACAAAATACTGTAAAGCCTGGAAGAAACTATAGAAAGCCAGCCTGGATTCCCTTAAGCAGTTCAAAAAGCAGATAGCAATTTTAATAGGGTACAATATATAGAATCAGAGAATCATAGAATAGTTTGGGTTGGAAGGGACCTCTAAAGGTCATCTAGTCCACCACCCCTGCCGTGGGCAGGGACATCTTCAACTAGATCAGGTTGCTCAGAGCCCCGTCCAACC
>NW_008795695.1:17763615-17800048 GCF_000699145.1 Aptenodytes forsteri | reverse complement strand
TGGCATCTCTAGTTTAAAGCCCTCTTCACCAGCTTGGCAAGCCTATGACTGAAGATGCTCTTCCCCTTCTCTGCCAGATGGACCCCGTCAGCCCCCAGTAGACCAGGTTTCTCAAAGCGAGTCCCATGGTCTGAGTAGCCGATCACATTCATTCACATAAAATCACATTCACATATAATGATCACATTCATGATAAATTAGCCATTTAACTTTCCTTATAAAACAAAGGGAACTACTTAATGCGGCATGAGGTTAAATTTGATCCCGCACACTGTCAAGCTTTCAAACCAGCATTTTCTCCAAAAAATAGCAAAAGAAAATTGGTCCAGTTCTATTGAGGATTATTTGTGGTATGAGTCCGGTACTAATAATAAACAACTACAACTGCGACAACTGCAATTCTTTTACAGGATCAGTTCTTGAATTTTGCCAAGCCATAATTCAGCACTGTGGGGTAGACAGCCAGCTTCACACGGGACTGCAGTCTGACACTATGACCAGATAAAAGCCAGTGCTCTGGATGCTGTACGCATCATTCAAAAGATTAATTCACAGAATAGTTTACCATCAGAGGAGTAGGTACATGTGCCAGCACTGTTATTAGGAAATCAACTTTCAGACTAAAGTTACTTTCTTTCCAACCTCAAATAAAAAACTAAGAATTTGAGGTATGAATCTTATTTGCAGTAAAGCTGCTTTTCATTGAAGTGACAGTGCAAAAGCTTTCAAGTGAGCATGAATTACACTTCCTTTAAAAGCTTTTTATCTTGTCAAAATGTTATTAAGGAACTTCTGTATAGATATGGCTCCAATAAGGTAACCAAGCACCCTGCCTAACTGGGCCACCTGATTTTTTCCTAATCAAGTGACAAATGCATTAGGAGGTCCTAATGGCCACTATTTTGTCTCTAAAATTAATACGGTGAAATGTTTTCCATTTTTTTTGGCCATCCCTCTATCTCCTGTGAGAGGGAGGAGAGGGAAGGAGAGGGCCACGTGCTAGAATGTTAGAGTAATAACCCTCTGCATACAAGGCTTGTTGCTGGAGCCACAGAAGCTATCCTCCTTTCCCTTTCAACAGAGAGTCAACCTGCAATTTTGATTCCTCCATAATCAACCAAATGAAACTGCTTCTACGAACATTTAGGAAGAAAATGGTTTCAGTGAAATCTTAAGAGTTGTGGTGGCTGTCTCACCTGAGAATGTCTGGCACAATAAGACAGAAAGGAGAGAGATCCTTTTAAGATCATGTCTGTGGGTTTTCTCAGGCAAGAAGGAGGAGTGGCTGTCGGGAAAGACCCGATTTCTAAGTACTGCCTAAGTGAAACTGTCAAGCTGAGTCTCCAGCTTGGCACTGCCATTTTGTAAAGGTAGAAACTTGGCATGCACATTTTGCTGGCTGAACTTTATAAAAAGGGTTATTCACCCTAAAACCAACTAGAGCTTATCTCTACAAAGCTCCAATCTCTGCAAATACATACATATTTAAAATTGTGTCAATCGGGCTGCTTTTATGCATACTTCTGAGTGTGTATCTAAGCGTTTGCAGCATACAAGCATTTATCAGTGGAGAAAGACATACATTTGAGAATACTTCCCATGAATCATATAGATCTGCTTAAGTTATTGTTTGGGAAAGGCATTATACTGCTCATTTCAAGATATTCTTTCTCCTAATTACAGTTCCAGGCATACTGTACTTATTAGAATAGCAGCAAGTGGAAGCACTATCAAGACATGTAATTTTTGGAAGATCACTTAAGTAACAAGGTGGTTAAACAATCCTCTACAGTTTCAGTAACTTATTATTGAGTTGTCTCTTAAGGGAAAAAAAAAGCAGTTTATCCTTTCACATCCCCAAATATGCAAGCTTCATAATTCTCATAAGGTTCAAAGACTTACTAATCATTTGGATTTCTAGTTCCCTGAAGTTTAATGGTACCAGACATGACAGTCTAGTACCTTTTCTTTTGCACTACCTCCAGTATTTTGGGGATGAGACGGCAACAGGGAGAGGAATGTTTTTATTCAGTTTAGTCCCATGAACACTGCGATGCAAACTGTGAAGATTACTTCAGGCCCATTACCTCATTACACCTGGATCCCATCTCGTGGGACAGGTATCCCCACAGAGGAAGAGAAAGTGGGTGTTTCCTTCCTCTCTGTGTTGCCCTGAGACACGTCATCACCAGAATGACAGTCGATCCCAAGACTGCTGCAGGGCAGTTGGTCTCTATTTTGTCTGCTAACCAGACTGACTAGCACTGAAGCAATGCCCCAGCACCAGAGTATTAGGATGCATGAAATCGCAAGTGCAAAAAGGATAGAGGGATAAAACACCCCTCCAGAGGTACTCAGAGTTAATGGAGAGCTACTTGATTTAGCCATGGCCCCTCTGCAACAACGTGCTCACTCTACACTCTTCCAGGCTGAGATCAGCATCTGCAGACATAGAGGGAAAGAGGAAGAAAAGTTGCATGTTAACCCACATGTCCTTCTCCTACAGGAGTGGAAGCTATTCCTTTTTTTCTATTCCTCTTGCAGGGTTAGCCAGCTGTCTTAGCTGGCCATAGGCAAAACATCTCAGAAAATGTCCTAATACACCATACTTTTATAGCCACAAAGACCAGAATGTATTGTTTTCACCATGCTTGGAATATGTGAACAATGTATGAAATGATGGTACAGCTCAATATTTCTTGGAAGAGATTTGGGCAATTTGAAGTTTAGATTTCCCCACACTTGCAGAAACTAAAGGCCATACATACCCTTTGTGCTTTTGAGTAGTGTTCCCCTCCTTCAGAAAACTCACATTTTGAATGAATGACTAATAGCTATAAAAATGAAGCAGAATTTGGACCTAAAATACTTGCAAGTTTTGCAAAATGATTTTATGAGTTTTAAAGTTTAACATTAAATTCAGCATTAAAGTTTAGCATTAGATAAAGTTTAGCATTTTTGCCTAGTTTTTATCTGCAGTCTATGCAATTGTCGTAGACTTTCATCACCGTCTTGGATTAAGTTAAAATGCTGACTGCAGAACAGTAGTTGTTCTTTTCAGGAAGAAAATGAAGGAGTTTGCGATATTCTGAGAAGCTCTTCACTGCTGATGAAACACTACGTAAGCTTAGATAGAAAAAAAACAGGATTGGAAATAACAAGGTGCCTTCCAAACCCAGATCACTAGCCGGCCATTACCGTCCTCTGAGAGTGATGCATTGCTTCACTGGGAAACAAATAGAAGTTAACTATATCTGTTATACAATATGCATCTCCTGAAATAATGTAACTTGAGTGTCTGAAATTAAATATCCTGCATAATTTTGCACATATCTTGCATTCTTGTATCACATGGCTACTCTTGAAATGTTAATTTCCATTTAACCACTTGTTTTTACCTCAGAGTAGCATGTAACAGGTAAATTTTTAACATGCTGAATAACCCAAATTCCCTTTAGTAAGTGTAGCAAATTTGTCTTACTGCTTGCATAAAATGTTTATTAATTCAAAAGTGCTTTATATAACCTGGAAAGTATAGTTTGGCTATACTTACTTTGGCTATACTTACAAGAGATGAAGGAGAGATGCAGACTTTTTTTTCCAGTTTTACTATCCCAAGCCAAGAATTTAAGTAACTCTGAAGTTTCAGATGCTACAAAACCCAGTCTTTTTACTGAAGTCACTAGGAAGATCAGTTGCTCAAGTTTTCTGCTGAGATTCACCCCTTAAGGAAATTTCATTGTTGGCCCTGCGGCTACACTAAATAAGTAGCTCTTCAGTTAGAATTAATGTTGAATACCTCTTTCTCAGGTCCCTATGGAAAATTATGTTCGCTGTAAAAGGTAGTTTACTTTGTTGCAGCCTAACATAGAAAACAAAATATGAAGTTTTTGTGCTAATGAAGTCAGTGGAAAAGTTCTATTGATTTTACATCAGAGCAAAAAATTTTAGGAATAAGGAAACACAAGAGGTTTTTTTGTTGTTGTTAATCTAGTCGATTGTCATCTTAACTCTTAAAATCTGCATTGGTTTGATCACATACACAATATTTCAGAAGAAGTTAACATACTGCTATTATTGTCACAATTTTTATTGCCTCATGAGTTTTCTTCCTACCATTTACTTTTGAACCAGTGAGCATAAAATAATATCTTTCATCTGTTCTGTATACCCAGAGAAAGTGTAATAGGGGAATGATTAAGGCTATTTTTGTAAAGCTTAGCTTCTTTCTAAGAACACAGTACATAATCTAGAAAATCTTGCATGAACACTGTATTTTCAACTTACGCAAAACAGTTTTGGCTTTATTGCTTTCTGCAATCAGTGTTAGGTTATTTTTCTTACTATTTATATTATTTTAATGCATTGTGTGAAAGTGACAAACAGGCTCATAATCTACCCTAGAGTTATTTAGCCTTAAACAATGGTGAGAAAGAGAGCAAAGAGGTGTAAAACTATGACACACTGTTTTGCACCTGAACAGTGTTTTCCTGGATTCATGCTTCTCTTGTGGTTTGCCTGTGCTAAGAATAAATCCTGTTCCAGATCTGTTATTTTCATGTGAAAAACCATTTCTGGTAAAATTTGTTTTGTTTTCCTGATTAAATGTGCAAGTTTAGATTTTTATTTTTTCTTAGCAAATGTCAGGAGCTTCTATTGAGCTTTCTTAAGGTTTTCAAGGGAAAACTCTGACCGCATGACATGGAATGTAACATTATGTTTCTGCTCATTCATTCTTGAAAGGCCTATTACAAAAATTTTAATCATTCTTAAAAGCCTGCATATTAAACAATAAATGGTGAGCATGACCAAGAAGTGAAGGTACTGTGAAAATTATCCATGTAAATTTTTATATGTATTCATTTACTTCTTACTCCTACTAGAAAAGTGGAGGAAGTCTTACAGAGTGTGTGGTACGTGAAAGCTGACTGATATTTTCCAATCATCGCTGAGTATTGATCAGAAGACAGAAAAAGGAGAGAGAGGAAAGTGCTAGTGGAAAGGAGAATGAGGAGTTATAACAAGAATCCTTTTTTTTTCCTCCAGATGAGGTTCAGTAGAAATGAATATGGCTTTTTTTCTGGGTATTAATAACAGTGATACTGCAGTAAGAAAAAGTAGAGGTCACATAATTTCAATTTCAATGCAGTAGCTTTTGCTGTGAAAGCATTTGATGTTGCTTTCTCAATGTGAGTATTTAAACTTGAGGACTGCTCGGCTGTCTTATGCCTCTTGTTGTCAAGGTTAGAACTGGCTGTTTTTCTTTTCTCATACTAGCTATTTCTACACTAATATAATAAAACAAAAAGCAGAAGTCCATGACCAGTTCTATTTCTTTCTGTGCAAAACAGTACCTTGAGGATTGTGAAGGACCCAGTTGTGTTGAAGAGAGAACGATGTCATAGGGGGAGAGGCAAGATATTTTTATGAGCAAGTGTGTGGGTAGAAATTCCTAGTACTTCCTACTGTTCCTAATAAAAAATGGGATACCAAAGGGAGATTGTTTGCATACTACAGCATGACTGAGTTAAATTATGACAATGTGTTTATGCTAACTGTATTATCATATTTTTATAAGAGTTCAAAGCTATGAGTAAATCCTTGCATGCTCAAAAATATGAAGGATGATGAGGGCTGAAGAACCTATATATGCCTCTCCTCTCAGCTCTGTCCTTGGATATTCTTTGAACAAGCTTTAACAAGAGCTTCAGAAGTAGATTCCTATGGCTTATTCCTTTTTGCCAGGAAACAAGTGATGGGCTTTTCACAGTGAGCCAAAGCAAATAACAGAGGCTGCTTTTACATTTGTAAATGCATTTTTGACATTTACTAATTTTCCGAATAGAGTTGAAAGAAGCAAGGAAAAAAAGTTATGAAACTGGCTGAGGCCTGCTGCAGAGTAAGTTCAAAATAGGTAGTGCTTTCCAGAAACTCTTTATAGTGAGACTATAAATACATACATTTTTTAAGTTTACTATTATGTAACTGTATGTACTGCTGTATATTGCAAGCATACATGTATATTAATATTCCTGACTATCAGAATTGGCATACATTAATTCTGTACCTTCTGTTAATAAAAGATGGGCAAGCAGTATTTAGAGAACTAGATAAGCAAGTAGGCTCCAGGTAGGGCAGGATGCCCCTTCTTTCAGCAGCAAAACTGATATGCGGACACAAGAAGTGTAATTTCCATTACCTCTCAGTCCAGGCTACAAAGAGAAGTCTGCTTATCCCCTGATGCTCCCAGGTGTCCCACCAGATAAACTATTAAAAGTGCTGAAGACCCTCAGTTTGAAATCCAATCAGTCAAACAATAAGTTAACATACAACATATGTTAATGACACTAAAAGTAGGGGGGAGTTTCAGTTTAAGTATGCATTAACATTTTACGTTTTATGCAACTGTATGTAATTGAGTGTGTATAAGCCATGCTGGTATACTACAGGTAGGTATTTTTATTAAGATCTTCATAAAAGCTATTGCATCAGTTAAAGTGAACCCAGATATTCTAAGTGACATTTGGAAAGCCTTTTCATACAAGACAGAGTACTTGGGTTTGAAAAATGTCATTACAGATAGCTTTCTACAGGCAGCATTCATTATTTGGCCCTTTTTAGGCCAAACAAACAAGGTAACACATTCTTAGTCAACCCATTTTAAAGCTATGGTAAACATTTGTACAAGCTTTTCCATAATCCAAGAGTAAGAAAGTTTCCACGTAATCTGTTAGAGAGACACACTAACATTGCCAAGATTTGGAAGGAGGCATATGAATAAAAAGGAAGAATAGTTACAAGCAGGTCAGAGAGACACCTGCAAGAGCCTTGAGGGAACTGGAGAGATTGAAGAGGCAGAAGTTGCTTCAGCAAAGGTTGTGGAGTACCTGTTGCTGATGGGGCAGGCAGGGCTACCCTGCACTGGTGGGATCCCCACAGTGGTGCAAAAATAGCGTGGAATGGACACGTGGGGGAGGAGACCGACTGGAGGAATCACCACTATCCAGCTCAGCCTGCAGTTAGACTGGTTTAAGCACAAAGTGGAACTGTAATGTTACATAGCTGTCATTACCGCAGTATCTCAAACCTTCAATTGCTTGAAGTGTTAATTTTCTCAGTGCTCCCATGAGGTGGGGAGGGGTTATTTCTGTTTCATCAGGGGAGAACTGGGGCACAGAGCACAATGTTTTCGTAACTGTCAGCACAGCTCATGAGAGCCCAGTAAACTACACTGCAGCTAAGAAGGAGGTTGCTGGTAAAGTGGTATCTGCAAGCACTCCTATTGCAAATGCAGCCTTTACTGACATAGGACATAACAGCTTCCCAAATGAAATAATACATAGCAGCTGAATTTACTTTTTTGTCATCACTGTGCTTAGATTAGGGTTTCTGCTGATATAAAAACAATAGTTGAAAAAATACACAAGTCCTAAGCAATGTGAACGTGTGGTTTCACAGTCACCTGGTGCTGATTCAGGCTCTGCCTGTCTTATGAATCACAATCCCACCCTTTCCCGTATGCTTTGTGTATGTATTCCCATGACCTTTGTGTGGCACCGAGTCATCCTAGACCTTGAGTGAACTGGCTCATTGCCCAGGTCTGGCTTAGAAGTACTCATTTTGTTTGTCCTCAGGGTTAGCTTTCACCTGGACCACGTCGTGGCAGTAGGAAGGCAGCGATGGGAGTGAAGAGCTAGGGATGGTGGGAGGGTAGATTGCCTTTTTCAGAAGCAGCACAATCTTGGGTAGTCTTAAACTGTCATATAACAGCACTGTTATTTTACCAGCATAAGATGTTTGGATTAGCCGGCCCTCATCCTTCCGCATATAGCAACTGGCAAGTCTAATGGATACACTTTGACTTTTCCTCCAGAGAAATAAAATACCTTGTCCAAGGTCCCGCAGGATGCCTGTGGAAGAGCTACGAATGGAACAGAAATCTTTTGCACTTTAATACTTGAGACATACTCTGCAGAAGCCTTAAACCTCTTGTGCCATATGAAAGACATTTATCACCCCCTATTTCAGTGTCTGAGAACATTTTGTTTTGTTTTTTTTAGAATGTTCATCTATGAACAAAGATATTTGTAATAAATAATACAGCTGGGGAACTCCAATGGCACATCTCCAACAGGCTGCTTACTGAAAGTGCTCTGGTGATAACTTTTGGGTTTATTGGCAGTCTGGCCTAATTTTCATGCAGAACAATTTTTTAAATTTTTTTAATTGTTAGAAAGTTGAATGGCAAACAGGAAACTCATTCAGCTACTGTGTAATGTAGGACGCATTCCTCACATGCAGTAATGAATCACTTGGGGGAAGAACAGCTGCATATGACTCCTCTAGCATAATAAACCAAGGGTTCATCAATTCCAGGTGCAACAATTTACAGTGTTAATATGCAATAGAACAGAGAGTTGATTTTGATTATCAAGGACTCTCTGAATTGCCTAGAAGAAGAATAAGTGGCAACAGAGTTGAAAATTTATTTTTGAAACCAGCTGACCAAGGAAGTCCAGATTGCTCTGTAAATTACATGGCTTCCCAGACAGAAAAGGAATGTTCTATGTGTAATCACCTACTTTACTAAAAATGCACCATGGCCTTTCTTTTAATCTTGTGCTCAGTGAGTATGGAGCTAAAATGTTTTCCATCTGCTGTTTTCCTCAGATAACGTCAGTGAAGTTTCACAGGTGGAGGTGCAGATATCAGTCAAAAGTTACTTGAGCAAAATGATAAAACCAACCCTTTATCAACAAGTTTGAGGAGAAAACAATGGTAGAACAACCACGAATATCATTTTATAGCTTCTTAGTTCAGATGCTAGCAGTCACTGTAAGTTATCATTATATTTGTTTTCCATCAATACATTTTATAATGTTTTTTTCCTCCCCAGATTTTGGTTTCCTTGAAAGTAATTTATAATACTTATGATATATAGTAAACACACTGGGGTAGAAGGCAGTGAACTTGCTGTGAGAAGACATACAGCATCCATGTGATCATAGGAACAATTTAACCTTCACTATTCTTACAATGTGAAATATCAAAGGAAGTAAACAATGAATCACCATTTAAGAACAAATACTGCCAGCAGTAATTGCTGAAAGAACTGCAGGTCAGGCAACCGGTGTCCAAGTCTCTTGGGAGCAACCGAAGCTGGATTTTAAAATAAAACAGCATTCAAAAGATGATGAGTGATTCTTAATTGGATCTTCACATGTTCACCTCCAGGTGTGCTAGAAGGCTGGCAATGCTTTTTGGATTCTCACGTAATACCACTAACCACACATAGACTTTCTCTCCTATTATGGCTTGACATCTGGAAGAAGACATGGCTGTGCAGGCAGAAGCCAGCATGTTTAACTGATATGGGGAAAGTGTGGGTTCAGATACCCTCAGAAACGGCTCCTGCCGAGTGCATACCCCAGTGCTAGGCTTTGGGGCAAGGAAAGGATGCTGGCAACTCTTCCTTTTCTGGTGTGTGCTGTAAATGGAAAAACATCTAAAAAAATTTAAGAGTTGTCGTGGTTTAACCTCAGTCGGCAACTAAGCACCACGCAGCCACTCGCTCACTCCCCCCCACCTGGTGGGATGGGGGAGAGAATTGGAAGAGCACAAGTTAGAAAAAGTCGTGGGTTGAGATAAAAACAGTTTAATAATTGAAATAAAATGATAATAATAATAATATGTTAATAATAACAGTACAGAAAGCAAGTGATGCACAGTACAATTGCTCACCTCCCGCCGACCGATGCCCAGCCAGTCCCCGAGCAGCGGCCCCCCCCGGCCAGCTTTCCCCAGTTTATGTACTGAGCATGACGTCACATGGTATGGGATGTCCCTTTGGCCAGTTTGGCCATGCCCCCTCCCAGCTTCTTGTGCCCCTCCAGCCTTCTCAGTCAGTAGAGCATGGAAAACTAAAAAGTCCTTGGCCAGTGTAAGCATTCCCTAGCAACAACTAAAACATCGGTGCATTATCAACTTTGTTCTCATCCTAAATCCAAAACACTGTACCAGCTACTAGGGAGGGGATTAACTCTATCCCTGCTGAAACCAGCACAAGAGTTCAACAGAACAGGAAGCTTTTCTTCTTGTTGCTACTGCTATTCTTGGCTCCTACGGATGCAGAAAAGAGCTTTGGGTACCTTTCACTTTAAGACTTAAGACTTCAGTTTCTGGGACAAAAATAGATAAGGTATTTTAATACTCCACAGAGTAATTCCATGTCACAAATGCTCCTGCTGGAAGCTTGTGGCACTGGAAAAAGTGAGAAGCATTCTATTCCGTACGAGGTGGTCACAACTTTATGACTTCCAAATGATAACGCCACCTGCTAATTTGAATAGATGGCTGTGAATCTGATGGATCATATGCAGTACCAGATGGCGCCTCATCCTAGACAGCACCTAGATAATACAGAAGGTAGGGGTAACAGCTTGGTACGCTGGCAGCTGTGGACGAGAGGGAGCAGCGTCAGTGGTGGAGCTGCAGGTTGCTATCCTCACTGGAGCATCCTGCGAAGCTGGAAGAGGCTGGCTGCTCCTCTGGAGTAGCCGGCACCATTTGTCTGCAAGGAGCTTCTCCCTCAAAAAGTTTTTTTTTCCTTTTTTTTTCTTTTCCCCCTGGCAGGCAGTAGGAAGGCACCGACCGGTCCTGCCTCTGAGCCCTCACTGAATCCCAGAAAGCAGACCAGGAGCACGGGCCACCAGCTCCCCAGTAACAGTCCAGGCTGGGCTGTGCAGGTCTGCAGGGGCTGTGGTGTGGGCTTATGCCCAGGGGCGCCCCCTTCACTCTCTCCCTGGGCAGGATTCCAGTCCTGAGCGCTCTCCAGTCAGGAGCAAGGCTGGAGTCAGAAGGCTGCGGACCAGCCCAAGAAGGACTTCTACCCTCAGAGGATACCCTTTCAAAAAAACCAAAACACTTTTATGGCACTATTTTTAAGGCCTGATGATCATCACTTTTCTCCACTTCTGTTGGTAAACCTCCCCCCATGGTACCCTACACAAAATGCAAACGAGCACCGTGCAGTTGCACACTTCTGTCCCTCCATGCTTTGTATGTCTGCTTTGGTGTGACTGATTGGTAAAGAAGGTGGGTAAACAAGCTACATGCCAGCTGAAACTTCCCTTTCGTCGAGGATCTCCGCAGCTGGACAGATGCTGCCAGAGGCTGACTGTTTTATGCTGCCTAAGCAAAGTAATGGAACCGATTCAGTGGAAGAGATATTGCCCTACATATTTGCTATTTAAATAGTTTTCAAATTTAAAAGCAGTCTCTTGATTATTTTTAAAGACAATTTAAAAGAGTTGGAGAGGGAAAGATGGAACTATAACCTAAATATTTATATTAAAGAGAAAATATTGATTCTAACTTCTGACCTAAACCAAAGGCTATTCACAAGGGAAGGGACACTGCAAGGGAGAGATACATAAGAGTACCAAGAAGAAGCTACATGCGGGAAAAGGGAGAAAAAGGTTGGTACTGGGATATTGAAAGTTGTATAATCAAAGGGAAAACCCCAGTACATTTATTTTTGGCAGGGATCACATCTTCATTCGTTTCCCAGGGAGGACTTTCCTCAGTACCTCTCCCCATGCAGACCCACTCCCCAGGAAACTCTCTGGCTAGCACACGCTCCCCTGTGAGGAGGCTCAGCAGGGATAAACCCCGACCTGTGAAGGCAAAGGGGTGGTAGGGCATGGAGGTAACATGTCACCACACCTCACATCCATGCTGTTTCCAGCCAAGCCAGCTCCGTTCAGCTGGGAGCTGTGGGGATAGAGTGCAATGGTTGGTTTTGGCATGCTGCACCGCCTGTCCCCGGCACATGCCCACACTGGCCACCACTGTGTCCCCTGGCCATTCCTGTGACTGTGGCTGCAGCCACGTCCCATCAACGCTGCCCTCCTTCCCGCTGCCCACCCATTGGCAAGTGGCATCAGCCCGTTGCCGGCACCGTGACCTCCAGCAGCCCTGAGCCAGTCTGCAGCAGCGTTACTGAACAGGCAAGCACAGCCTAGCACCATGGGTGCAGGCACACAGGCTCCTGACAAAAGCTAAATACTGGGGCTAATGTGGGTGCAAGAATTCCCGGCGTGATGCAGGCACTGTTACCCACAGCTGCTCTTTCTCCAACAGTGACAGCAGACAGAAAGGGTTTCCTTACAGAGCCATCTTGGGTGCCACCCAGAGCTCTCTCATGCCTACCCAGCCCACTTTGAGCCACAAGCAACACCAGCTGCACTCTGCTTTCACAGGTAATTTCATTTACGAGAAGGGCGAGTTCTACTCCACTAAATAAAAATAGGAAGGAAATAGGAACTGTACTTCTCATGGTCCACATTGCTTAGTCATTAATTCATTGCTTAGCTCAGTTTTGGAAGCTTCCTTTAGCTTTCTCACATCTCAAGCTTAGCTTAGTTCAGTTTATTTCTTACCTCATTGATTCTTTAACATAACTTCACTTTGCAGATAATTCCTAGCACACTGAAGCATAAGAAGTGGTTCACTGCAATCAAATATGATTACCTACAGCAGTCAGGATGGCAGAGCCTGAAAATGTGTGTTTTCTTGTTTTTTAAGGGATTGAATTAAAGACTCATACAATAGTCCAGACTGGAAGTGACTTCAAAAGAAATCTGGTCCAACTTTTTGTGGAAAAGGGAGCCTAAATGAGATTATTTAGCACCCTGTCCAGTCGCATCTTGAAAACCTCCAGAGATGGGGACTCCACCAGGTCCCTGGGGAGGTTGTTCCAGTGAATGATTGCTCCCACTGTAAAAGAATTCTTTTTTATACCGAGATGAAACCTCTCCCGGTGCAACTTGTACCTGCTGCTCCTTGTCTGCTCCATGTGGCTCCTTGTGAAGAGAGAACCTCAGTCCTCTTTGTAGATGCCCTTTAAGTACTGAAAAACTGTGATAAGGTCACCCCCGAGCCTTCTTTTCTCCAGGGTGAAAAGACCTTACTCCTTCAGTCTTTCCTCATAGGGCAGGTTCTCCAGCCCTTTGATCATCTTCATGGCCCTCCATTGGACCCTCACCAGTCTGTCCACATCTTTCATGAGTTGTGGGGACCAGAACTGGACGCTCCAAGTGCAGCCTGACAAGTACTGAGTAGAGTGGGATGATCACATCTCTATCTCTGCTAGTAGTGCCCCTGTGGATGCAGCCCAGGATCCGATTTGCCTTCATTGTTGCAGTGGTACACTGCTGACCCATGTTCAGCTTGTTGTCCACCAGGACCCCTGGGTCCCTTTCAGCAAGGCTGCTGCCCAGTTGCATCAGATCCTAGCTTGTACTGGGCTCTTTGGTTATGTCGTCCTAGCTGCAGGACCTTGCACTTGTCTTTGTCGAACTTCATACAGTTCTTGCTGGCCCACTCTTCCAGCCTGTCCAGGTCTCCCTGTAATAGGAGGCTTAGCACTGAGAAAAGGTAGGCTGCTCTGGATTCCAGTACTAGAAGCAGGGAGTCAAGCTGGGATCCAACCAGCAGGGTAGTACAGCTTTTTGGGGTAGCTCTATTTTACATTGTGGTTAAGTAGCAAGATGAACTGTTTGTGCCCTCCCTCGATGAACCCTGCTGGCATGTGGTATGTTTACAGCCTCAATCCACATAATGGAAAAGAGATTAATTTATCAAGCAAATGGCCACAGTGTAATTCAATGCCTGTATTATTTCAATCCCTTTCACAGTCTGGGAGCTACAAAGTGAGGATCTTA
The DNA here is from genome assembly GCF_000699145.1 of Aptenodytes forsteri. Lineage (NCBI taxonomy): Eukaryota > Metazoa > Chordata > Aves > Sphenisciformes > Spheniscidae > Aptenodytes > Aptenodytes forsteri. Next base: position 17,786,324 of record NW_008795695.1, on the reverse strand, counting down.
AACTATTGTGTTTCATGGATCTCTCTCTGACAGTAGATGTTTTGCAGGAAAGTTAAGGGTTCAGCCATCTTGCCTCTGCATTATCTGAAGCATAAACAATATCATCTAAGAGAATGGAGATCTGACATACCTGCTGCAAATAAAATAATTCAGTCACAACATTACCCATCTTAAAACTTCTCCGCTCCTTCCAAATCATAGTGGGATCCAAAAAGAAACAAGTTTCAGACTCTGTAAAATGAAATTCATGGCCTGTTTAATGGCATATAAAACTTGTCGGATTTATGCTTTAAGTCAGAGTCTAGAAGGAATAATGAACCTACGGTGAGACACGCCATCCTCAGAAGTAGTAAGATTCTTACTTGTCCTAAAAACTGGCAGGGTGACATCTCATTTTTCCATTCTGGTAGAAGCAGACAGAGGATTAAAACAAGGAAAAAAGCAATCTTAGAGTAAAACAGATATGACTCAGGGCTCAAACCAGAGACAGGTCAGTTATCTTGTGACACCATGCTGGAAAGGCTGGTAAATAGAAGCATGTTAAACCACTGTTTGGTGCATGAACCTTGGGCTTGCAAAAGCTGACAGTCTCCAAAAATATCTATACCAGTGTAGTTTTTTCCTTAGAATATAATTTATGCTATGCTTATCTTTGTTAGGCTTATGAAACCCAATAATAGCTTAAAAAGAAAATTTATAGGGCATCAATATCCTTCATCACCAGTTTATGTACATGTACCCCTTTCATCCCAGCTGGGAAGGCTAAACTCTTCACAGTTAGTCAAATGGTTTGCAAGCACTGACATCCTGTTTACTGTTCAAGTCAGTTCCGATGCAGCACTGAATTTTAGGATTAAATGTGTCCATTACAGAGGTTGCTGTGGCAACAGCTGTGCTTTAAAACCAAAATGCTAGTTTCATTATAGCCTCCCTTTTCATTTTCTGGTTGTAGCCAGTAACCATTTCATCAGGCCGAATGTTTGGAATATGCCCAGAAGACTGATTTAATTTTGGTAGTTTACATAGCATCCATCCAAGCATCCCTGAATTCTGTGCTTTGTTTTGAACACAATGCAATATACCTCTGGCCTGTGCATACCAACCTCGCTTGTATTATATATTTTGATACAAAGTTTCACGTAGAGTCCAAAATTTTAAGCTTAGCTTGTTTTATAGATCTCAGTTCAAGCAGAAAGCTTGAAAAACTCTGAAAAAGAAACACAACAGAACAGTTCTGAACCGATTTTTCTTCTGACTCTAATGTCCTGGCTGTTTCAGAGGCCTCTGAGAAAATCAGATAGGCATCTACTGTAGGATTTCAAACCTTGCTGATTACCTCTGCATCCCATTTCAGCACTTTTGCTGCTTGAAAAATTTCTTCATATTATTGGCGCTCATACCATTAATGGTTCTCCTTTCCCTCCCAAATCAGTTAAACAACTTTCTTCGTTTTCCAGCTGCTAAGTCAAGCAGTTTGTCTAGGGTGGTTAACTGGGAAATGAGACATTTAGTAGAGTTTAGTGGCATTTAAAACTAGCAAAAACTTGATGATGAAAATTGCAGCACCACCCTCCCCCCCCACCAAGACCTTCCAAGTAAAGGCCGCACAGGCAGTCCCCGGCGTGCCAGCAGGATTTGGTTATAACTGTGTAAATGTCCTGTGTACATTTACCTGTTTCCGTTCTCTCTTTCCTCTCCCCTACTTCTTCCCTCCCTCTCCTTCAGAAATCTGCCAACGCCACAGCTCCCTGGCTGCCAGGAAGGCATGGCTACCTCAGGGCAGTAAACCCCAACCATCATGACCAGTTCTGCCACAGGCTGCTGCAGCTACCGGCAGCGCTCGCAGGGCCAACAAGCTGATGCAAAGATTTGTCACCTATCTAACAGCAAAGAGACAGTGCCTCCAACATCCCAAGAGCCAAGCCAGCTCCATATGTGAGCTCCTGAGACCTCTCTGCCAGTATGTCTGCTGACAGTACTCGTGTTGTTAAGACCTGGGAAGAGGGAGTGCCAATGACATTCCTTACCATGTCCTCCCGAGCAACGTTAATGTCATTAATTCTTTGTCAATGAGAGGAACATTAAGAAAAATAATCCCACCCAGCCTAATTAATTTGCCAATCTTTGTATTAAATTATTAATCATACCCATTCCAAGTGCCTTTTGTTTCAGATTGAATGTTATTTTTAAAATGCTCACATTCTGCTGATAAAAATATTATATTGTGTTTCTTCAAGATGACTGGTTACAGCAACTCTATTAATAACTTCTTAATGAAGTGAGAGATTTTTAATATGTCTTAATCTAAGCTGTGCTAACATTTCAGTGTGAGAGGAATTAATTCAGGAACTTCAGATACAGTTTTCATTTAAACAAGATTAAGTGAGTGATCCAAGATTTGGGCATCAACAGAGTTTTCTACCTAAAAAGGAATTTTACAATATCACATTTCACAATAGTAGGTTTTTATTTTATTGTTTACCTTGAAGAAACAGAAGCTATCCATTAAAAGGATATATTTGCATTTTTTGTCAGGAGCTTGTTCACAATGTTCTCACTCTTCCGTTTCCTTCCCCTGAACAATGCTCTAGACATTGCTGATACACAGCTATGGCATTCACAAGCATATTAAAGTTATTTACAAAATTGTTGGAGGCAGAGAAAGTCTGGAGTACATGTTCCAGAATACATTGCCTTTAGCAACTCCAGTTATAAAGCCATTTCCTCTAGTTTAATCAGAGCCCTGAAATGTTTCGAATGGCATTGTAGAAACAAAGCAAAATATTAAACAACATCCTCCCTGTTTCCCTCAGCAAGTGAATAACTCTGTATTTCCCAAGGGAGAGAAGCTCCATAAGACCTGAAAGAAAATGAAGCTAAAGGATTACAGTATGACCTTGAAAGAATAACTGCAATCAGGGTATTGCCACGTTTCATTTCAACTTCAATTAAAAACACCTTGAAAACTGAAAAAATAAGCTTTGTGGCTCTCAGCTGAGTGCTTGCAACTTAAAAATACTGCTGCATCCTATTTTGACCTGTTCAATGGACATGTTATCACCACAGTCTATTAATTCAGATATCTGATCTGTATTGTGAGAGGAAAAACAGTTTCCTTCTTCCCTGTAAGACGGTTTTATCAGATGATAGAAGAAATGTCAAGGGAAGAGAAGAAAACTACAGATAAATAGAAAGAGCCTTCCAGGAAAGCTCACATGTAAAAATAGTTTTGGGAAACAGCAAACCCTGCTGGTTTCAGCTCTGTTCGCTGGATCCAGCCTGACACATACTCTCACATCAATGCAAACAAAAGAAAAAAAACAGCAACAAAAATCTTTAGCTCAGGTGTGATCCATCAGTTCAGTTTTTATGCAACTGGTATGGTTCCAAAGCCATTTTTCTCATTAAGGAAATCCTGAGTATGTTGCTTTCATATTCTTGAGCATAATTCTCATGTGTGTCAGAAATAGAAGGGAAATGACCACATGGTGCAGCATAGCTGATATTAATGCAGCCTCTTAATGTTTACTTTTTTTTTTTCTCTCTCTGAGTAAGGGAAAATCTGCCAGAAGATTACAAGGAAAGTTGTAAAGGAAAATTGTCCTTTGCCAAAATGTATCTCTTCTTGTAGTGACTGTAAATGACTTTACAATGGTGAAGTGGGAAAATAAAGGCAAAATACAAAAATACAATTCTTTGCTGTTGTTGGGATTCTTTGCATTTCTTGTTCATGGCAGAGATAACCTAATTTTTGTATATTAAAAGAAGATAAAGTGTACTGTTAGAGAAGGCTGAATAAATCAGTGCCAATAAAGAAAGCCCCAGCTTCAAGACCACTGATCTCAATCAGTAAACTTTTGTTCTCATCAAAAGTCAGTGAGGAAGTTGCAGTACACATAAAAGATAAACAAGCTAGGATGCAAGACCAGAGCTTTCTGACCACACACAATTTTCACCCACAATTGCTATTGCAATTGCTGACAATTATTATTATTATTATTGCTCATGTCCTCAAGGGTGAGCTGTATATTTACTCGTATACATCCCACCTAAGGATGTGTGAATGCAATGCAAGTATATATATATATTACCTTATTAAATAGTGGGTTTTGTTTGAGGGGATAGTAAACAATCACCTTTTACAGTTCTCCTTAAAAAAATATTTATGATAGGGCAATTATGCTTTTCCCTTTAGGAAAAACTGCCAAGTCCCAAATCCAAGATGATCTGGTTGTGAAGAGTATAGTAGTTTTGTACCGTTTCATATACAAACCTCAGTAGTATGAACCTGCTTACTGCTTTCCTTACAGCCAGCTGAAAGGACTCCATGGTAAAGATGTTCTGTAATGCTGCTTGTGTGGTTTTATGACTGCCTTAAAGAGAAAGAGCAGGCATGCAAAATAAATACAGCCGCTTTTTCGAAGGGAACAACTCTGAATGGCTTCTTCTGAATGTGAGTAGGTACTCAAGAAACAGAAAGAGTAATCTGTGTTGCAGACTCCTGACTCCCACAGCCCTGGAGAGTTAAGTAAATGTTCACTCATTTATATAATTTAAAGAAAAATGATCGGGGATTCTACAGAGAAAAGTTCACCTCCCCTGCTCCACCTATCCCTTCACATCTGTGGAGGCACCAGTGAGTCACATAGCAATTCCCTACATCATGTGGAGCACCTCACAAAACTGTTTAGCCCAGTTACAGGTGAAATGTTTTCTTCCTGCTGTCTAGGGAGGGGATAACTTGTTTCAATATATTTGCACACATACAAGACCTTTTCTGTGCTGTCATCTTCCCAAAAGCTTCTGCCCAGTGACAGTTACGTGCTAAGTGTTGTAGAGTGACTGCCTGCGCATTCACAAACAGGTAAGAGAAAGTGTCACTAAATAGTATTTACTAAGATAAACCTTTCTCTATGGGTTTCGAGGAAACTTATTGTGTGCACGTGAAAGTTGTGTACATTCTCACAGCTGTCTACTGGGCTTGGAGCTGCAACATGTTGCACTGATGTGCGCAGGGCTACCCCTCTTCTTAGTATTAATGAGCTGCCTTAGAAGTTATGCAGTGATGCGTGACTCACTCAGCATTTAGGTGTCACAGGTGGGATGTGTCAGATTAAATGTAGAGCTTTACAGCTGAGCTTTTATGGCATGCGTCCTCAAGTAAATGCCTAAAGTAAGTGAGAGCAATTGGGCCCCAAAAGTGTCACTTCTTTCCTTTGACTAGAAAGAGAATCTACTTTGTAAACCTCTGAAAAAAGCAAGATTAATCCTGACTGATAGCGGTAAGAATATGTTTATTTTTGGAAGTTCCTATCTTTTTATCATCTCACACTTGTCTTTACACTTGCAGATGACCTGAGTGTGATGCTTAGCTGCCTCTGGATACCTTTGTTTGAGTACTGGAGACAGAGTGTCTTCATTAGCCTTGCCCTCTACCAGAGGTAATTAGCCCAGCTGGTTCAAAAACACAAACTACAAACATAGCTTCTAGGTCAGCAGATTCAGCGGCTATTTCAGAATCTCTCAGGCAACTAAGAATTTCATAAATGTTGTCTTGAAGCCATTTTAAATCCTTCTAGTTACTGCCAGAGTCAAATATTGAATTTTAATACAGTTACCTGAAAGGGGTGAGGGGAAGAAGTAGCTGTCTTTAGTAAAACACTAAACAAGGAACGACTTTTTATTAATGTTTTGTGTGTGAAAATTATGATAGCATTGAAATGATCTTCTGCCTGCCTTTGAGGATAATAAAAAGCACTACAGCAATTGCAGAGTATTTGAGGTATTCTGTCTCTGCTCTGTGATTTTTCATTTCACAGACACTTATGAATTACCACAGTTATTTCACAGCTTCAGTACCTGTCCTCAACAACATTGTGGAAGGAATATAATTTCTAACCCCTCTGGTATCATGGTGGGTGTGCACTTAGAGGGAAGGGGATTCTAGGTATTCCTTAATATAGTGGTATAGGGTTAACTTGAAGTACAAAAGAGTTTGAGAAACTGGGTATACGATAATGCAGCACACCAGTAGAGGTTTTCTTTCTCATCAGAAGTGGGCAAGTGTCAGATTCTAACCCAGAAATACCACAATAAAAAGATTTCTTCTCAGGTTAACCCAGACAACTAGGTCACTACAGCAGGCTTTTGATGAAATTCTCAGCTGGAATAAATGGGCAGGATCTATCTCAATCCACTCCTCCTGGTTTTTGCCCTCAGCAGTGGGCCTGACCCTCATTTCTAGATTAAAGTTATATTGTGTAATCAAATCTTTTGTATGAGGTAATCCTTTACCCAAAGGGAATGTATGAATCTCACAGCATAGCACTGCCACAAAGAGAAAACAAATTTGTCCCATAACATTTCAAGCAGAACAGCAGCATACCTGCACCAAAAGCAGGAGGGAGTTCACAGCAGGGTAAGATACATAAAAAGGAAGAGTACTGCTAGGATTAGATTTCTGCCCAGGATTCACTTCTCCTAAATTAATGTATTGTAGCAAAACAGAAAGACTGACTCACTTGTGTATTTGCAGGAATTTCTTTTTAATCTGTGGCCAGGGAGTCAATGGTCAAGTGCCTTTCCACCAGTCTACATGAGGGTTTTTGGTAGCTCTGAAATTAGAGACTGTCTGAGGTAGGCAGGGGAAAGAGATCTGTTCACCAGTGCTGGTTAAATGAAGACCCAAGAGCATCCTCTAGCTCACACGATGGAGTTTGTTTGTGGAGCTGCTCTTTTATTGGCTTGGATATCAATAAAACAAAGCACATTCTGCCTCAGAGGCCTCCCTAATGCTTGGAAGCTGGTTTCTCAGATGAATCCAGTATTCAAGAAAACATAACCAACACCATGGCATATGAAGTCTGTATTTTCAAAATGCTTAAATGGCTTTTCTTTCTTCCAGTGGACCAGAGTTACAGACTTTTTCCTTTGGCTTCACTGCATTGTTCCTGTTATCAACAATGGAACAGATCTTTAGTTAAATCTTTTTAACAAGGTCTTTTCTTAGTCAGTCTTCTGTTAAATTTAGCATAGATGCTTTAAGGTAGCCATTTCCTTTGGAGGTAAGCAAAAATGTTCTTAAATCTTTATTTTCTACAGAACTCATAGTAATTATACTGAAGTTCTTATTTGGTGAGAAATAGTCGTGAGAGTTTGATAGCTTAGAGCATACTCTTGGGTCTTTATTTAACCAGCATTGATTAATATACGTCCTGCTCCCACCACCTCAGACAACCTCTGATTTCAGAGCTACAAAAGACCTTTTGTAGATTGGTGAAAATGTACTTGGTCATTGACTTACTGGCCACAAAGATAAAAAAGAAATTTATGCAGAAACTGTTTGTAGATGACTGGTATGATGATACTTTTGTAAGAGACACCTGGAACTTCACAGCTGTGAAAAAACAAGAAAAATATCCATAGAAGTCAGGGAAACTTTCAGCAGTATACAGATGCGCTAAATGAACCTAGTTGTATAGAGTTGTATGGAAAAATAAGTATTTTTCAGCTGCATTGTTTTGAAACAGGTTTTACTTAAAAGTCATCAGGACAGAGACTCCTAAATCATTAAAAGAATGAGAAGTTTAAAAATTAAAAAACCTAAGAGAAAGGCAAGAAATACCTAAAGCAAACGGTACAATTGATGGAGCAATTAAAGCTTTCCGCCTATGCCAAATTATAGGCCAAGTTGAGAGAATAACATCTTGTTTGTAATATGGAAAAATGTGCACCCTGGAGCAAAGACAATGGATTTTAGTAAGTTAATTGGAGCAAATATTCCCATATAGCATTTTTTGTTTCCCGAGATTCCTTTATGAAATGATTCTGGAGGTAAAAATCTTCATACAGCAGATCAAATTCAACTTTAGTAGGTATTGCCTGAGAATGGAGCACTTGAGAAACATTTATCCCACATTTGAATGAAGCTCGGGAGAACTTTTGCTCATTAAAAGCTCAATTAATTTAGTAAAAATATGACTTCTGCTTAAAAAGCACAACTTCTTCTACTGGAATGAACAAGTCGGCAATTAGGTCCTTACACCTTTGTCAATACAATGGTAGATTACGTTTTAGTTTTCTAACAAAGGGATATTTTTAATAAACATGGAAAAAATCATACTAAGTACTATGAGGAGAACATAATACTGGGGAAAATTAGTTAATAAGTAATTATCAAAGCTAATTTGCTTTCCCAAATATGAACTCCACATATATTTCTAGCTACAAAAAGACAGCTTATTTGTACCAAAGCCTGGAAATTTTGAAAGCAAGTGTCTTTTGATGATGCAACTTCCTTCCATATCTAAGGTCTGATGATTTCCTACTGGAAAAGACTGAACCATGCTGATTCCCCAAAACACTTTGCTAGAACTGGAGGTACAGCAAATGTGAAGCAATTTTCGTATTAAAACAAAGACCATGGAAAGGAGGCAGGGGAGAGGGCACTCACATCCCTCCTCCTCCTTTTACACACCAACATCACTTTCTGAGCTTCTCGAAGAAAGAGCAACACACAAAAAATGTCATCAGGGAAGTCACCATGAAGAACTGGCAAACTAAAGAGCAACTATCATATGAGTTATAGACTCTGGCTAAATCTCTACCACCAACCATTGGTAGCCAACCAACCAACCGAGTAACAGATACAGAGAGTGGAAAAAAAATCGAAGTGCAGTCTGTTTTTCTGCTTGTTTTTCCTATCAATGTGCATATGGGAACTACCTTTTTAGCAGTCTCCTAAAAGAAAACACCAAATCACGAGCGCTAAGGTAGACTCCGTGCCATGATGAGATGCATTTAGTGCATTTAAATTACAGAAGCAAAGACATCTGGGTTGTCACTAGCTGATATTTTGTTCAACAGAAAGCTGAACACAAGAACATCCGCTGTCTAGAAACTGGCACCAGTCAGTGAACCTTGCAGACATGCAAGGACATGCAAATGACAGATAAGGCAAAGGGGAAAAAATTATGGTGGGAATTGGCACCACTTCATGGCACTGACATTACACATTTTAGGCTAAGAAGCAGCAGTCTGCTGCAGCAGCCAAACAGATCCATTTTTCTCCATTTGGATAAACTCACCCCAAAATGGCCACACTCCCATGGGAAACAGGTGACGTGCCAGAACAGAGGGAGATAAAGGGCAACAAGTTTGACATTTTTGTCTGCAGATAACCTCAGGCAGGCAAGAAGCACAGCAAATTGGAGAGGGACATCCTGGGACACAGCAACAGCAGGTCCCAGGTGTCAGCACTTCACTGTAATGGTTGTTGTCCTGGGGAAGTTGGCAGTCTCAAGCCAGTCACAGTGTCACCTACTGCTTCTTTCATTTTTCTTCACAATATCTGGTCATACCAGATCCAGTCAACATTACTACTACTGTTACACGGCTGGAAAAAGGATGTGTGCTTAGCAGGTGAAAACAATTCTTGTGTTGAGTTCAACTCAGATACCAAACCCTCAGAACAGACTCCTTGCTTCGGAATAACTTCTGTGCAACGTGTGGCTCACTTCAAGTCCATGTCAACATCTAAATCATGAGAGCCCAACTTCCAAAATTAACTAGTGATTTTTCAAGTTTTATAATATTCCCAAGCTCTTTATCAACAACAGCCAACAGTAATTGTTTGAAAAAACAGATGCAGTGATTTGGGGAGAGTAAAACTGAAATGTCTCTTGATACTAAATAATATAACTTGACATGATATAATTTGAACAATTCAGTGCTATAACAGAAGTCTAATGTAAAGAGGGGGAAAAGTTTTCTCTTTTCCTTCACCCCCACTAGACTGGATTGCCAGTCTTGCTCTTGTTTTGTGCCCCTAATGACCTAAGCAGGGCAGGTGAACGAAAGAGTGAAGTATCTGCAGCAGATAAAAGTTGGCTTGTAGGATGGTTTCAGGCCTAAGTGAATTATTTATCAGTGACTAGCACATCTCTTCTATGAGAAGTAACAGTGCAGCAATTACAATGGGTACTGGCTTGGTTTTGCATCCAGGAAAAAATATCTAATTAAGATAAACAAGTAAGAAACAAAGTTACCGCTTACCTCCAAAGCTATAAATAATGTCTGCAAATGAACATCTACTGGCAATGTTCCTTGAAGATATTTTTAGATGCCTTATACTATCCCATTTAATCTGAAATGTATTACACGGCAGTCAAGAATACAAAACGGTTAATATCATTAGATTCCCTTAAGTTTTCTGATGTCCTATTTGTATTTCTGGGTAAGGGTAGGACAGGTTAGGAATATCCCATATAATGTTTAGTATGTTGTCAAAATACCATGGATAATCCCAAAATAAAAGTTACTTTGGATTTTGCTTTCCTTTCCCCCATAATACCGAGGCAGTTTGCACACAGGGCAGCATAGAAGGATACAGATACTCCAACACAAGGCATTCCTTTTCTGTGTTAAAATGGAAAGTCTTATTGTTAAGAATTATGGAGGCTTTTAACCATGGATCATACATGCTTTTATCTTCTATGACCAAATAAAATTATTCCCTAGGTACTCAGATACAGTACTTGGCCTTCTAGACCTAGAATTTATATGAGGTTTCCTTTAAAATGGGCAAAGCTTCTTCTGTTACATCATTTGCTTCAAGAGCAAAGCAAAAAAGCTCAAAGCATTGGCTTTGCATTTTTTAATCATATGACACAGGTACAGGACAGTTAAATGAGAGCTCCAAGAGCCTTTCGTGCTACGGAATGGCAGGTAAAGAACTTGCCTACACTCAGACCAGCTTGCACTATGGTACTCGTTTTCCATGGGTCAGGTAGTCAAGCAATAACTAGGTGCGGCTAAGTATGCGAGCCCGTTTCTGCTGTCTTACCTCAGAAAGCATTCAGATGAATTCACACAGTGGTACAAAAAGAACTGGGCCATATTTAGGAATGTTTGCTGAAGGGATCCCAAATTTGATTGAAATACTGATTAACAAATAAGCTACCCTGTGCTTAAAGGCTGAAGGGCCAACTTCACTCCCCTCACTAGGACAGTGGATGTACCTGGTACTGCCATCACAGCCATGACTGTAGCTAACTAACACTTCTGCTGGTCTCCCGTGAGCCCCAGTAACATGGAGCTCAGCACCGGCTGCTAAATCTGTGTGGAAAAAAGTGTTAAGTCAGGCAGCAGTAAACCTCATGTTGCCAGGGCTAGGACTATTACTATATCCGATCAACTCATTTAAACTGTTGTGATTGTAATGTACATGTCTCTGTTTTTTCACCACGCTCAACAATCCAAGATCAGAAATTATGCAGTCAGGAGCAAGAAACTTCCAGCAGTGCTTCTGACCACATGCCATGATCCCAAACTGCCCATTTGACCAGCACAGACAGACAGAAAATTCACCCAAAACAGCCGGCTGATGCTCTGAGCAAGACTCAGATATTTTATATTTCCGCCTAGCCTCTGACACCAGCTGCAGTCATGTGAAACAAGCTCCTGTTCACAGGGAACAAAATGACAGAGAGGAAAATGTAGTGTAGGGAGGTGCCCACATCCTCTGTCACCATTCAAGAACAGCACTTCCTTGCGATAGGTTATACAAACATATAGGAAAAGAACACATTTTTTTCCTGAAAAGCTTATGACCTAAAAAGCCAAGACAAAGACAGGGAGAATAAAAAAATGCAGAGAGACATGAAGTGATTTATGGAAGGAAGTAGTAACAGTGTTGTTCCCAACATATTTTAAGCTTGTTGGTTCTGGTTTAGACCTGAGGAAACTTCAGACTTTTATGCCCGTATCTTGCCCCTTTTCTGGTCTAATAAAATCTACTTGTAGACTTTTCCATATAAAACTTGCCCTAACCAAATAGCTAAAACAATCCAGTAAGGTCAGGCAGGGATCAAAAACTTCTTTGGCTTACAATCTAACACCATTTCCATAGCTTCCCACATTAATAAAGTGTCTTTTAAGACCCTGGACAGATACCACCAGGGGATGAATTTATACCAGGACTTGGACCTTTTTTTTCAAACAAAACTAACCGTTCAAGGGACTCAGGGTGTAGGGGCGGTGGTTGTTTACAAGTGTCAGTATCTGAATTGTAGTGAAATATATGCCTAAAACTACCCAAAATGAAAGGAGTCAACCGTGGACATAAGAGAAAGCAGAGCCAAGCTCTCATGTGAGAAACAAATACGTTAGTACGACACCTTCAAAGCAGCCAGTGATTACGTCTGTTTTCAGCCCAGGCTTTCTCTCCCTGCTGTAGCGCATGGTGGTCCCGCAGCTACTGTAGTGACGGAGATTGTGTAGGCATACTTTAAACTAGACAATCTGGGCACTTGGCATCGTAACCACAGCAGTACAGAGCTCAGCATGAGCTAATCTCCTTAGCATTCACCCGGCTTCTCAGGTGGGTTTTACAGCAAGCTGTGCTCCTTGATCTAGCAGCACAGAGCTATCAGCAGCAGGGAAACCAGTTTAAAGCTAGCTTAGCTATATCCCCTTGTACTGTCGTCATTGCTTCAGAGAGGTAACTTGAGACAAGCTTGACTGCAGAAAGTGTTCAGCAAAGTACTGTAAAAATCGGAGAACTTTCAGGAGTTCCAAATCAGCTCTCAAAAACTTGGAGTGTTGCAGAAAACCAAGTTAGGACCCCAATAAGCAAAAGAAGTATACAGGGAAGTTGCTAGTGGGATTTTGTAGAATTTGTTTAAAGCACAACAGTACCAAACCCCCAAATTGTCATGCGTGGCAATGATAAACTAACAGCAACAGAAGAGTTGAACCATCCGGATAGAAACTATGGCATACTACAGTAAATGCAAGGATCAAATCAATGAATCAATAACTGAGTGGGTTACTTCACACAGCCTAAAGAAAAATGAGAACAACTGGGAGAAATCACTACATTTACTTTTAAGTAATAGGCAGGTATCCATAATTAGGCCAGCTCTCTAATTAAGAGCCCATTAAGCCTTGCTAGCAGAAATACAAGACTGATAATCTAACACAGTGGATTTTGCAAGAATTGCTAGATAAAAATCAAATTAAGGCAATCAATGATGAAAAGGGGATTCCCAGGGAAAATGGATTTTTGGGGTGCTTTTTTTATTGTTATTGTTTTTTAAATGCAGGAGAACCAACACACATCAGTGGGGGGGGAAAAAAAGCCTATTAAGTGATCACAACAAGTACCACTGGCTTGGAGGGCAACATTGTGTTGACATGCTGTATATTACCTTTTGTTTTATGAGCCAGTTTAAAAGAGGCTTTGCACAAAATGCTTTAGGATCTACACTGAATTAGAATTGATTTGTTTAATGGCCATAGCAGAGCAGGAAAAAAGAATGAGTCAGACAAATGGAGGACCACACAACCAGAATTACATTTTACAATACCATTTTGTACCTGTAGAGTACTCCAACTTGCAGGCAATGCCAGTATTACGTTTCAATTGATTTTTACATGCTGACGTGCCACTTAGCTACTAAGGGCACCAGACTGCACTGTGCCAGACATATTCCCCTATGTGAGATTTGTAACGTTCCCAGTTAAGTGAACTGTACTGTGTAGAAAACTTCTGAGAAGTCATCACAAATCACCCATAAGCCAGAAGACTTGAATAGTAAAGGTGGTCTTTTCAAGATCATTCACTATGAGACATTAATTTACAACAAGTCATAGTTCTAGCATCATTAAGGAACAATCATTCAGTAGGAACAACTAACTCACTTCATCTAACAAGCCACAAAAAACCTACACCATAATTCTGGAACATGTTTCCACATTCTCTCCTAAATCCCATTAAGTAGATAGGTTTTACAGGATGACTGGAAGATCAAAATATTGAATATTTCGGGCATGCAAGAAAATAATTTTTAAAAGAGGGAGGCAGAAGAGTTTCTCTTTTAAAAGAAGAGTTAGACAAAAAGGAAGCGGGACAAAGCTGAGTTTACTTTGTTGTGTTCCACAGCCACTGGCTGCAGTCTTTCAACATCAGCTCCTCTGTTTTGGGATTAAAAGGAGGAAAAAGTAAGCAAGCGCATTCCTTTCAGGCAAGTGATGTTTGTTCAGCATTTAGAAAAACTGCATCAGATAGGATCTGGCTTCTATAGAGTCAAATAAATGTCTTAAGAATGAAATTTTATCCCTGCAACCTCATGGCAAAAGGAAAAAAGCTGACAAAAGGAAAATGCGCCCTTAAAAAAAAGCTCTGCCTGGGGATCTTGTTTGAGACAATGGAAGCTTTATCACTGTCTTTAGGGAAACCACTGTCCTGTGGCATGAAAGCAGGGCTCCGTACTACGCTAGAAGACCACAGTCAACACATTTCCTATGGCTGAGATGACAGAGCATGCTGGAGGGATTGTAAGGACTACGGTGGAGGAAGGCACAGGGAGGATATGTGATAGAGAAGAGTATAAGTGAAAGTGACATATAAAGATGTTCACAATGGAAATTTATACTAGTTAGCAAAGGTCCCTCTACACCTATGCTACTACGTTCATCTTAAAACAAAAAAAGAGCTGGAGACCACACATTTAAATAAATTTACATAGAGTACTTCATCAAGTTGTCTTATAAGCAGCTACACAGTTTTGTTTGTGGTTTTAATCTGATTGTCCAGACGACCCACATCCTTCTAGCAATACACATAAGTATGCCTTACATAGTTCTGATCCTTCAAAAAGGTCCCAGAATTCACAGTGTTAAAACACTGCAGAATGACCAGAAGACCTCTGCCAGCAGTCATAAATACAAGAACAAAACCTTGTAGTTACTGAGGCAGCTGTGTAAAACTGTACCTGATGCATAGAGAAGCTCTTAATGAATAATGGCCAGGTGTTTTCATTTTCAGCTCATTAGAGGAGCTTTCTCTTTCCACACTAGAGCTTTGCTAATGGCTTGTCAAGCAGGAGTGTTATTCTTGGATATTACATCAACAGTAGCCCTTCTATAGATCGCTGCTTCTATAAAATACTTTACATCAAAACAAAGAGTTTTCACAGTGACTAGTCCTAATACGCCTATGCTATTTTTGATACTCAGCTTGAGATCAGTCAGAGAGTTTCAGAGAAAACCATCTATCACTTTCTAAAGAACGGGTTTTCTTCAGATCTCTTCAGTTGGGCTTCTAAGCTTTTATACCTGGAGTCACTTACGAAAAATTGTCATCCCAAATTTTCAAGAATGGATACCTACAGAAAGGATCTACTCATATTAACAGACCTAGATGAGCAAATCTAGGAACTTTGTTGTCAATTCCTTAGACACAAAGCAAATTCACTCTCCTACAGGAGCAGACCATCACACCAGCCAACGTAGCTGAACAGTGACCAATAAACACCAGCTGCACCTCTGAGAGGAGGGGGCATGGTCCACACTCCGGGATGACTCTCTTTGCTGGAACGTTTCTCGTTGCAGCTAAAGAAGGGGAGGGGAAAACAAGGAGGTAGGATTTGCAATTGTTGCACAGGTGTGTGCAGTTTAACACCTGTTCACTGGAAACTAGACAGTAGATGCATTCCTTTTGCTGAGGCCACTGCACAGCCATCTGAACGTAAAGAATTTTTACCACCTCTGACTCGGGTCTGGTATAAATGGGTGACCTAGAACCAAATGGCTCTGCTTTACATTAACAAACCTTTGAAACACATGGACACCTCACACCTGCATTTCCTTTCATTAAGTAGTAATTCCTTACTGTCAGCATTTGCATTCACAGTGGCATTTATTTATGATAACAAAGGTGTCACAGAAGATTAAAGATTTTCTACCCGGAGATGCTTAGAGAGATAGTAGCACAGTTATTTTTATTTAAGAGAAATTCTAAAAATACATTAGGAAAAAAGAAACAACAATCTAAAAAAATCATTTTCCAATAATGAAAGGAAACAATTGCTCCTTAACTACACGTGCCTTTCTTATGAAAAAGCAGTGAGACTGTTCACTGCTATTTCCTAGGCAACAATTGTATAAACAGAAATAAATCCCACTGAATTCTTGTGAATTAGCCTTAAAAAATAGATTAAACATTAATATAATCCATAGCATAAGTCATGCAGGGGTAAAACTGGAGTGCAAAAACTGAAGGAATTAATAAGGTGTTCTTAGTACTTGATAAGATGCAGCTGACAGCAGGCTGTACCACCTTAGCAACTTAAAGGGAAAAGGAAGGGTTTTTCCTTCCACTCAGTCTCCTTCAAATATACTTGCTGCAGAAAGTGGGACTTGTTAACCTTATAACACTGACTTTTAAAAAGTAGAGATAATTATAAACAAGGTGAGCAAACCCTACCAAGAAAAGGGGTTTAAGTGGAATACTTATAAGGTCTTCTTCTTTTCTTTTCTATTTTTTTTAAAGAGCTAAATATGTGCTAGACAACTTTAATGAGGCAGCGCAAACAGGAATTTGCTGCAGAAAGTGGGACTTGTTAACCTTATAACACTGACTTTTAAAAAGTAGAGATAATTATAAACAAGGTGAGCAAACCCTACCAAGAAAAGGGGTTTAAGTGGAATACTTATAAGGTCTTCTTCTTTTCTTTTCTATTTTTTTTAAAGAGCTAAATATGTGCTAGACAACTTTAATGAGGCAGCGCAAACAGGAATTATCTCAAAAGACATTCACAGAGATAACCTGCAGAAAGTGGGACTTGTTAACCTTATAACACTGACTTTTAAAAAGTAGAGATAATTATAAACAAGGTGAGCAAACCCTACCAAGAAAAGGGGTTTAAGTGGAATACTTATAAGGTCTTCTTCTTTTCTTTTCTATTTTTTTTAAAGAGCTAAATATGTGCTAGACAACTTTAATGAGGCAGCGCAAACAGGAATTATCTCAAAAGACATTCACCCAGAGATAACACTATCCAATTTCTGTTTGGTTCAGGATTTCACTCACAGTAGCAAACACATATCCTGTTTAATTAAAAGAAACATTCATATAAGGAACATGAGGTTCTTGAATATTAATTTAAATATAACAGCCTAAGAAAGCAGTTAAGATTAAGAATGGATTGTAATTCTAAATGAAATTATCTGCAATCCCTACACTTCAGAAAGTTCAATAGCTGTACAGTTATAATAAGCTTTGAATTCAAGGTATCAAATTGCAGCTAATGTAATCTGTTCAGATCAATCGATAGGACGGCAGTAACTGTGTGTGTATAAGGAGCCTAAACTTATTCATACTGAAGTTGTTGCCAAAGCCTTCAGCTACATCCGTGGTTATATGACTCCTTCCACCACAAGACAGCATGCAGTGTCGTTTTGGGGCTTTTTTACACTAGCTGGATAAACCTGGGCAATGCTAAAAGCAAAATATGGTTCTACTCTGAAATAGCTCAGTAGATTTGCTCTGTCAATATTCAGCCAGATTTTGCCACTTTGATACCAGTTTCTCAGATTTCACTAAAATTAAGGTGTAAAGCTTTAATTTCTTGTTTACTTCCAAGCACATCAAGATCAAGAAGGTAACTGGGAACAGCCAGATGGAACTATCAAGAATGAATCATGCTTGACCAACCTGATTGCCTTCTACCAGTCATCGACCAGTTGTGATGACTGGTAGCGTGGATGAAGGGAGAGCTGTGGATGTTGTTTATCTTGGCTTTAGCAAGGTCTTTGATGTGTTTTCCCACAACAGCTTTATAGCCAAATTAGGGAAATATAGACTAGAAAAACAGACAGTAAATAGGGTTGAAAATTGGCTGGACAGCCTGGCTCAAAGGTTCACCACCAGGGTCAGTAGTACAAAGTCCAACCAAGTGGCATCCCTCAGGGACCAGCACTGGAACCAATAATGTTTAGTGGACTACAGGACAGTAAACACTCTCAGCAAATTTGCGAATGACACCAAATTGGGAAGAACAGTAAAATACACTGGAGGGCAGGGCTGCAATTCAGAAGGACCTCAATAGGCTGGAGAATCTCTCCAAGTTCAACAAAATCAAAAGCAAAGCCCTGCACCTGCGATGGGACAGCCCACTGCATGGGCTTACAGGATGGGGAATGACTGGTCGGGGAGTAGCTTTGCTGAAAACCACCTTTGGATCCTGGTGGACAAATTCAACATGAGCCAGCAATGGGCCCTTGAAGGCCAGCAGTATCCTGGGCTAGTGGAAGTGCAACCAGCAAGTCCAGGAGGGTGATCCTTCACCTCTGCTTGGCACTGGTGAGACCATATCTGGAGCACTATGCAGTTTTGGGCTCCTTGCTACAAGAAAGACATTGACATACCAGAGCAAGTCCAGCACAGGACAACCAGGATGGTCCAGGGGCTGGAGCACTTGGCATATGGGGACAAGCTGAGGGAGCTGGGTTTGTTAAGCCCAGAGAGAAGATAGGTCAAGGGATATACTTCAGTCTACAGCTATTTAATGGCAGGGTGTAGAGAAGACAGACTCTTCTCAAAGATGCACAGCGGAAAAATGAGAGGCACCAGGGAAAAGTTGGAACATAGGAAATTCTGAGTAGACACAAGGAAAATGGGTGGTCAGACACTGGAACAGGCACCCAGAGAGGCTACAGGAACTCCATCCTTAGAGTTATTAATATCTCAGCTGCGCAACCTTGTCTAGCTGACCCTTTTTTGAGTAAGGACTGGACCAGCTGGCCTCCAAACTACACGATGACTATGATTCTGTGATTCTAGCTCTGTGGATTCAGCAAACATAAAAGAGGTAAATGAGGTACCTCTCTGCAGATCTCCCATGTGCTTCGGTGTTTCCACCTAAACGATCAACAGAATTGTTTTCTAAAATTCTGGTTAGTTTCACCCTTAGAAATGGACTCTGTCTACTGAAATGATCATTGGATCCTCTTTAGTATGCTTATCTGATCATGTGGTATATATCTTCTTATGGCTGGCTCTTAACCCTATTAAGTAGAAAGGTATCAAACCGTCGCCCCATCATAAGAACGAAGAAGATTAATATGAAATGATTCAGGGATGCTCCCAGGATCACACAAGAAGTTTTGGGGAGACCTGGGAATTCCACATGTGCTCCCTGAATCTTAGGGTAACCCTAAACTTTAAGGTGTTCTTTCTTTGTACTGAAGAAAGCAGACATAATTTTGCAAAGGTAAAGCAGCTTCTGAAAAACCCACAGCCCTCTCAAATTACCCAAGAAGAGGTAATTTGGTGGCAGACTATTGCAGGTGGCAGCATGTGACTGCCATGGCCAGGGTGCAGGGCTAGAAAATGGAAGGTAGAAATAAAAGTAATGCATAAGCAAAGTGAAAGAAGTGCCGTATGACACTGCAAATTTGGAAAGTCCCCATACTATGCTTTTATAGAATCAATTTCCAGAGTCTAGCCTCATTTTAAGCATTATATGTTGAATCAGCCAACCAGTCAAGGGTGCCACGGACTGAGTGTAACTGTTTTAAAACAGGAGCTGTGGTTTTTGATTCTGCCTTTCAGTGGGATGAGCTGGCCTAGCCAAATGCACACATAGCACCATGCACAAGGCCACATCCCTTTCACTACACAAGATAATGTGAAAAACTCTTTAACATATAATACAATAAGCTTTTAGCTGTTATTTAGCAATGATAAATGTTTTGAGTGCATTACCTGGAATATATTATCCCCACCCTCTGATTCCCACAATAAATTAAAAACTGGATCTATTTGAATTGTATGTGTGTGGGGAGAAAGCTCAAAATCAGCAAAGTGTGACTGTATTGTAAAGTTAAATGTGTAGGTAGTTCTCATCTTAAAGTTTTATGGTCTTGCAAAGATTAGATAATATGTCAGAACAGTTAGGAGGGGATTGGGAATCCTATTTGCAGTTCTTCTCCAGCAGGCTCACTTCTCAGGCTGACCTGCTAATAAAGGCAACCCCTGGACCATGGAGAGAACTACTGAAGCAGAGCAAGGTGTAATGGCCAGATGTAGTATTAATACCAATTGTGAATTACATATTATTTAGGCCAAGCAGTAATATAGTAAAGGATATTTCCAGTGCTGGCTAAATGAGGAGAGAGAGGAGGAAATTGCTGACTTTAATCATGACTTGGTATGCTGAAGGAATGTTTCTCTTCCTATGAACAATAGGAAAAAATATACATTTCTCACTTAAACTTATTGATATGAAAAAGGCAGACCAAGATATCAGAGTGATATGTCAAACACTGGCAAATTATTTCAAATAAGATGATGTTTTACTAGGAATTCAAGTAAAGCAAGACAGAGACAAGGAATGGTGGGAAGTGGAACCAGGACAACGAGGACAAATCTTAGAGCTGTATTGTCCTTTAAATACATGTAGCATCTGTAAACCATATGTACCAAGTATGTGTGATGTTAGGGTTAGTCATCAGTGTGGGGGCTTGTAATGAGTCCCTTGGCATTTATAGAGGGACCTGGCCTGTCCAACTCATGGTTGGAGGCAAATGAAACATCATAAAACAAGGCAATTCACCTTAGTATACTTTAGTGCTTCACTTCACCCAGGAAACGTAAGGCTCCTCTGAAGAGTATGGTCTTTGTACCACACAGTATTAGTAAACTTACAAGACTGCCCATGTACAAAAAGGAACTTGCACCAGACTTTTATGAAAAAATATTTTCAGCTCTAAGCAAGCAAGATAGCAGAAAAGCTATGGGATAAAGATTTGAAACAGTGCACAAAGCAGCAAAAGCTATAAAATCCTAGTTAATATACATGAGAAAATAATTAGTATGCATTGAAGCTTTGGGAAGAAAGCAGATGCACAAGCATTTTTACTGTAGATAAATGCAGTGTGACTGCTGCTGAATGTAAAATACAGAAGACAACTATTCCTTCTTATTCTTCGTCACGCTTGATGATCTTGCAGCAGTTTGGGATGGTAATTAAGTAGCGAACTCATGGAAATTAATGTTTTACCTAGTCCATTTAATCTCATTTCCAGGATGTGACTGTATGGGTTGGAATCAAGTATCCCCGTTGTATCCCTTTGTCTGAAGGATACTATTGCTATACACTGAGAAAAGATGCGGACATAATAATTCTCCATATTTAGGATAAGAGAAAATTGTGGGAAGGGTGTGGAGAGGTTCTGTACTAAAGACCAGTAACTAGCTCTGGCAGTCATCATCATCATTATACAAAGCAATAATAATAATAATTTCCTTTGCTTTCCCTGCTTTCCTTGCTTTTACTGCTCCATTGTACACATTGTTCACTAGCACTCTTTTGAGGATGGTTCAAGATCTCACAGTCTTCTAGACTTTTGAAAGAAAAGTGGATAAATCATTCTAGCATCATAAAAACCTATGGAGAAGACAATTTCCTTTCCCATTCCCAGAAAATTAATGTGCGGACTACACCAGGAATAGATATTCTGAGGAACTGCTGATATCTTGGCATTTGAGCTTCCTATAGATATTCGCAGTATCTGGAGTCAAATATAATCTCTCCCACTCTCTTCACTGTGACTATTGGATCTATAACTAAAAAGTGGTTAAGGCATAGTAGCTTTCTTCTTCTCTGGCATTTATGGTATAGAACATCCCAAACAGAAGTAGGATTTGGCTTGTTTCAAGTTTTGAAGTGCAAGAAATTCATTGTGTGCTGTAGTGGGAAATTTTAAAAGTAGGTATAGATCCAAAGATGCAGCCTATGACACAATGAAATACTCAAGAACTATTTAAGGCTGACTTTTCTGATACATAGCATAAAAGGGGATTAAAGATTTTGTCTGTTCTTTGTCACTGTTGAAGAGACATTAAAGACAGAAAGGCTGTATAAATCTGACCATATTTCTAATTTCTTAGCAACCCTGGCAAGGGGAGCAGCATCAGAATCTGAATAGAGGACATTGCCCTGTCTTCCTGTGAAAAGCTTTGTCGGTGCCACCCACAGTCCCTCTGAAAACCAGCTCTGAAATGCAATCACACGTCTTGCCAAAAGCATCCTTTTCTCCGCAGTAGTCCAAACCTTCCTTCTCTCTCTCTCCTTGTCATTAAGTGAACATTACAAGCCCATTCAGCACTTTCTATTGTTCCCAGAAGCACATTTCAACTACTGAGTTATACAGCAGAAGAAGTACAAGTAGCCACATGTTCATCAACCATCTTAATTTACACTCCCTCCAAAAATAGCACATTTCTGAAACCTCATCAGTTTCTAAAACAAATTACACATCACTTCTGACTTATATCAAAATTGAAGCAAAGCTCAGCAGGACTCATCAATTCTTAGCAAAGACTAAATAGCATAGTGAGAGTTCTAATGCCTGTTTAAAGGGTTTTTAAAAATACGCATATGAACACCTTGAAATAACATATTTCTTAATGAGTAACTAAAGGCAAATTGCAGATGTCAAAATCAGAGAACAAAGAACATCTTTGTGATATATTAATGTTTTGTGATAAATTTGCCACTAGCACACATTATGTCTCTCTTATCTTTCTGATATTTCAGGCCAAATTGTACCATATAGGAGCTGAGCTCCACTGTCATTCTTTGTGCCCCTTCAAGTATCAGGAGAAATCTGTCCTGCTGCTCTGGGGTACAGAGAATTTTTCAGTTTCATGACATAAAGTGATGTCCTGGTTTCAGCTGGGATAGAGTTAATTTCCTTCCTGGTAGCTGGTACAGTGCTGTGTTTTGGATTTAGGATGAGAACAAAGTTGATAGCACACCGATGGTTTAGTTGTTGCTAAGCAGTGCTTACACTAGTCAAGGACTTTTCAGCTTCTCATGCTCTACCAACTGAGAAGGCTGGAGGTGCACAAGAAGCTGGGA
>NW_008795695.1:17748304-17763127 GCF_000699145.1 Aptenodytes forsteri | reverse complement strand
GAGGGGGGGGGGTGTGTCAAACAGCTGTGTGGTGTTTACCTGCCTGCCGGGTTAAACCACAAGTGAAAAAGAGGGAAGGAGGAAAAGAGCTACCTCATGGTCTTTTTGCATGTATTACAAAGAAGAATCTGCAATTTTGATTCAAGATACTGCCTGTCAGAATCAGATGCAACTGGACGCGAAGTTCAGCAGCTCTTCCAAACGTTACCTACTCTGAATTTTCTCTTTTAAAAAGAAATCTACCTTAAAGTATCAATGGAACAAAAAGATATAGAACACACCTGTTTAAAATTAGTGTCTCCACAGAGTCAGCGCCCATTCCCCATTGTCTATACTTTGACATGAGAGGTCTCTGTTTTCCTTCAGTTTTAGAGCGACCTTTAGACTCTTCAAATACTGATGGAGGAGGCTGAGAAGAGGAAATTTCTGCCTGTTGGAGATGTTCCAACCAGACCCAGTCATAGGAACAAAGGATACCCCTTCTGATGTCCCTCATCTCTTTCCTGCCATCCAGTGCTTGATCTTCCAAAAAGGGTGTTTCTGTCTTCAGCTACACCCCTGAATGCTACTACTCCAAGGCACAACCCATTGGGTACAATTTGGATTAGCATTTAAGGTTACAGTAATTGGGGGGTTACGCCCATATCTCTGAATTGTCATTCTAAGATGGTGGAAAAAAATTCCATCTAGCATCTAACCATTTCTACCCAAAATTTAGTTTTTTAAGCCCATATTCTATAGGCAGCCCTGAAAGTCAAGGTGGGAGGATATACGCATGCACATGCCTCTATAGGCACACACAGACTGGATGTAACCCCTCCTGTCTGAGATGATCTGTTAAATTAAAGATTGTAGGTTTGTTCTATGCCATTAGGTTCATAGAAGAAAAGGCTAGGAAGTAGCTATGGTTCATTTGGGCCAGACAGAAAACATTCTTCGCTTTGGTCCAGGACTGTGTAACCAATTTACATTGATTGTGCAACGTATACTTCACAGATGTAAGCTGCTCTAAAGCCCCCGTAGTCAAAAGAAATCTTTCCATTTACTTTAGTGGCTTTGAATCCAGATCATACTCTACAGTACAATCTGTATTTCCCCCTCAGATCAATAAAAAGCAAAGCAAAATATTCACTATGTAGTGTAATCCATCCTGCTCCAGCTCTGTAGCAGACAAATGAGATGCCCTTTATTGAAGCTCACAATGAATAAATGAGACTTTCTGCAAGTTTTATATGTTCATCAATGTTCATTACTTCGCAATTGATTTTCCAAGGTCTGAAATATTCTTCTACCTGCATTTAATATATGCCCTTACTTTAGTTTCTTTGACTGCAATTGAAAGTATCCTGGCTCTGATTCCAGGTGAAAGTTCCCTATTTTTTTATGACTATATGATGAAATAGTGTTAATTGCATTCTTCATTAAAGAATGTGGATATCTTATAACTCATCACGAATTTATAGGCCAATGAATGAGTTTACTGAATTGAATATCTCTAGCAATGAAAATTTTCAAATTAATATTACAGAATATTCACAGAAAACAAAACTTGAATCCAACCTTAGGGCTGCATTTTAGAAATGCCTTTCTATGAATTATGTGCATTGAATCAGGGAGTGAAAATGGCAGCACTATGAGTCACACGGATAATTTAAATTATCTTGAAATTTCAAAGCCAAACATTCAGGATGGCTATCTGACTTGTGCTCTTCAGACAAACATTTAGTCACAAGAATTACTAATTAATTATTTTGAAAGATAAGCTAGTTTTCACATTTTCATCCACTGTACAGTTTGTGGAGGTCACTAATGCAATAGGATATCAGTAAAGAAAATGACAGGTTTCCATATGAAGTATGTGACACTTTCGGGAGTGTATGCGGTAGCCTGCAGACAGTTAAGACAGTCACCTCAGGTCTCCAAACGCGCGGCTCGCAGCCATTCCCGCCACAAGTTGAAATATCTGCAGGCATCTTACAAACTCCCAATGCTGCTGCTTGCGAGGGTTGTGTTTCAGCCAGTTGCCCTCCCGGGGATGCAAACATTTCACCTGAGGGAACTACCTGCAAAATACTGGGCTCCTCACCCAGCTGTACGCTGCCGCTCCTGGTCCTTCTTTCGTTTAGCTGTGACAAAGCTCAAATCTTTAAGACACTAGGGATGTGTTTTCACACTGACTTCAGGCCTTGACTCATCCTAAACAGGAGCCCTGCTGAAATCTAGTGACTGTGGGTTTCATCCTCTCTGAGATTAGGTGCTGCAACATCCTGAGTGCACAGCACAGATGCAAAAATATGGGCACACTAGAAGGTGACTGAACACGTGGCCACTGCTTGATGGGAACTGACCCTTTGAGAGCAAATGAAGATTTAAGCTGATCATGAGACTACAAGCAAGAAAGATGTTGCAAGGTTGAGCCAAAGCCACTGGGAGCAATGCAGAGGCTGGAGGTAATGCTCAAACGGAATTTAAGCAATTGCTGCAGAAATTATTAGGGGAGCCTCCTGGGCCTGTTAGGAGGTCAGACTATATCAGAATAGCTGATTCTTGCTTTATGCTCTCTGATTTTTGCTTTTTAACATTTTCCGGGGCTTCTGATTCATCTGGCCTGGAAAGCAGATATTATTTGGGACTGGCAACAGCTGCCACGAAGAGAATATCTGCTCTCTTCAGTAAGGGGTTGCAATACAGAGACTGAGGGTGTGATGATACGATGCATGGGCTGCAGCAATGCAGGTGGTGCCAGTTCTCCCCTGCCCGCTTGCTGGTTCTCACCCCTGCTGGTCTGTTGCTGAAATGGTCTGGGCTGAGACTACTTACTTCGCAACCACTTCATTGTGTAGTGGATCACTTCCGTGACTCAGATTTGTCATGCAGTCCTGGAAAAATATTTTATTAGAACAACTGAGGTTGTGGACATGGGTATGGTGAGCAGAAACAAGAAGCTAGAGGTAAAGGGAGAACTATGTCATTACACCCTTGGAAACAAAATCTGCCGCAAGAAATCATAGAATCATAGAATCATAGAATCATTGAGGTTGGAAAAGACCTCTAAGATCATCGAGTCCAACCGTCAACCCAACACCACCATGCCCACTAAACCATGTCCCTAAATCAAGGAAGACCAGAGGCCCATTTTGTATATTTTCTCTTTTAGCCTGGAAGCAATTTTTGTCTCTGGATGTTAACTAATTAATACCAAGTAAATGTCAATAAAGGTAGTTAAAATGCTTTTTGGAGCAGTCAATCCACACACAAGTCACCCTTTTCTCTTCATCCAACACTGCTCTACTTAGAGAGCAAATCTCACTGCAATCTTCATTATGAAGCTTTGACTGGAAACTCCACAGTACAGAGGGACTGGCAATTTTCATTCTGATTCATCTGGCCTGGAAAGCAGATATTATTTGGAACTGGCAACAGCTGCCATGAGGAGAATATCCTGCAGCCCCATAAAGGGGCTCACCTTTGGTGTTGGCTCGGTGCGAGCACACTGGAGTCCTAGTCTCAGTTGGAATTCCTAGCTATGATGAATATACAAGTAACTACAAAAATATTAATTTCAGTAATAATAGTACCCTTATTCTGATTGACCTCAATCCAAGAATACAAGTCCCAAAGATACCGGAGGAAAATTTAAACACTCTTTTTTAAACAGTGCTGTATTGTCCTGAAAATAGATTCACACAGATACAAAAAATACATTCAGCGTAAGGCTGTGGCATAATGGTCAACAGTTTTTAGCATTGCTTTGTGAATAATTTTAGCTATGCTGCTGACTCCTAAATTGAAACGAAATTAATTTTAATTTTACTTCATTTTGCTTGGAAAGATTTTTCAATATAAGGTTTGGGATTTTTCTTTTTTTTTCTTTTTTTTCCAAAGCACTGCTGTTTCAGGTTTTGCTGGCAAATAGTGCTGAACTCATTCAGTCTGTTTGCCAGAGTTAAGGTCACTGCAGCTTTAGTTTTACAAAGAACACCATTTTTCTGTTTCTCTGTTAATCTTGGCCTGAAAAGACCACACATTACCCTTCCCAATTGAACAGTTTAGCCTTTGTTCCTTTGTTTGGGTTATACTATTAATCTGCTAGGTCGATAGCAAAAATGTGTGAACTGCTAGCGTGCCAGATGATTGACAGGCAATTAGCAGCTTCCAGAGAACCATGCTTTGAATTCCGCAGATATGTGACTGCATTGGGAGGCAGAGGCTGCTGATCTGACTTTTTTGTAAACTTTTGCTGCAATACTAAAAATGGGATCTTTAAAAGAACTAGTGTAACTATTCTCAGCAGCTTCAGCTACTGGAGACCCACAAAATTGAATCAGAGGTGTGAAGAGCTTTACTGTAAGCAATAATTAACCTGTATCTATTCAGATCTCTTGGAAAATAAGTTTTGCAAAGCAGTGTTAGCTTTAAACTTTACCTGATGAGCAAGAAAACTTCCTCACTGAAATACAAATTTGAAAAAACATTCTTCTCCAATTGCCAGTTTTTGTGGAGATGTGTAGCCCATGAGTAATGAAACTTTCAGCTTGCTAGTTTTTTGTGAGGTTCTCATTTTTTTCTCCCCGTGCTTAATTTCTTACTAAGATGGCCATCTACTTTGTCTTCTGTTAAGCTCTGCTAAAAAGTAGTAGTGTGAACAGCATCCTAGAATGGTGCCCCTATACTCTCCATTGACATATATTCTGATTTTTTTAAGTTTATACGTTGAAAGCATGTATGAGTTTTTGACGGTATTCCATTTCTCTCTATATAGAGTAAGTCTAGGATATGAGAGTTACATATCCTTCCCTGCCAACATTATAATATATTTTATTTCCTGAGAAGATTTTGCCTGCGCAAAAAGCTTCATCATCTTCAGTGTGTGACTGTAGGTCATTTTTTACAGACACACATGCGCACCAGAGCACTGCTCACTTAGTGACAATTTCTACATTTTTTAAAGAGGTTGGGGCTTGGTCAGCCACCACCAGGATAGCTGGTTACACCTTTACTTATTCACATTTTATGCACAGAAACCTTGACAGACTCAAGTAGGGAAAAAATCAGATACTTCTTAGTCCACAGTTGCTTTGACAGCGTGAGAGCAGCTGACCAAAGCCTTTCAGTAGCAGCGGTGCCGGACTGCACACTCTGATTTGGAAAGTCGGTGCCCACAGACACGCGCAGGCCTGAGTATAACTGCAGAGAGAGAGGGAGAATTTGTGAGAAAATTGAAATGGCTCCTTCCCAGCTCCCCCTTGCCACGTCTTCAAAGTCTGCAAAGACTTCTTTTGTAGAGACACAGAACAGTCAAAATCTTGGGGGGTTAGCTTTTGTCCAAGAGACTCAAGAATCGCAAGCTGCAAATAGCATCAAATGCACTTTGCCTGAGTGTAGTTTGGATTTGCACCTTCGGTTCCCAAGAGAACCAGCATTTTAAAACCTGAGGCCTAAACCACCATGTTGTCACACTCTTACAGCTTTAAAAACAGCCATAAAAATAAGCGTGTTAGAATTACAAGATGTTTGGTAGGGAGTATAATGGCATTGCACTTCAGTCAGGTAAGGGTTGTTTTCAAACAAATGGAGTGCAATCTGTTCACACTTGCGCTTCTCAGCTTCCCTTTGCCTGTTCCTTTTGCAAGTTGCATGATCTTTTATGTTAAAACGTCCATGTGTTAAAAAATTCAGAATAATTCAGTAGTTTTTCTTTTAATCCAACAGCTGCAAAGCTTTTCAGATGTTCTGCAGTGAAAATAATTTTCTCCAGCTAGGGCTTCTTATTTCATTACATGAATCCCTTTTGGCTTCCCCTCAAGCAAATTTTATTGATGTAATAATTTAAGTTGCTTCAAATTAGACCTTGGAAATTAGGTATTCCAAACATTTCCATTAGAAATTCTTGATATTAGTTTAACAAGTATTTTGTTATACAGCTTTACAGCAGGCATACTTACTTCAAAAGATGATAACCAGCACAAATCCTGAAATAAATGTTTCTTTTCTTGTAGCATCAAGGGAAGAAATGGGAACAGATAGAAACAAAGTTTGTGTGTGTAGGAAAAAGGGGCCATATTTCTCAGTTGCTATTCATTTCACTTTTTCTCAGACATTTTCATTACTGAGCTATCGGCTGATAGAGCTGAAATTAGTCCCTCCCAGTCCTGGTATTCCAAGATAAGTATAATGTTCAGCCTTGCTTTCCTATTCTCTTAACTTCCACATGGCTCAAAAATTTTAGCTTTCTTTTTCGTATTGATGAGAAAAATAGATAAGCAGTTGAAAGGGAAAAAAAGAAACCAAAACCTAAAACAGATGTAGCAGCTAAGAATTATTTTAAAAGAGTTGAAGTTTCACAACCTGAATACGTTTAAGTATTTTAAATAATTCTAATATTATAAAATTTTCTGAAAAAAACATGACTTGTTCTCAATGAAAAGAATTTAAGGTAATGGCTCCGATTCTGCCTCCTGCGATAGCTCTTAGAACAGCAACCTGCAGACAAAGGTAAGTATTTAGGCCCACAGCAGCTCTGAGTCACTCAGAAAATATTCCTCTTATTTAAGGCGGCATTTATGAATCCATTCATCATTGTTAGATACCAAGGCTTGTCTGCTACTGCAGAAATTCTTTTGTACGCTGCTGTACCGTCACGATTTACCTCAGTTAGTCTCATATTCACCAAGAGACGTAGCTGTTTGCATCTAATCTTGAACTGTGGCAGGACTGAGTACCATCCCAAATCCCACCATGTCCTGCCCAGTTTAAGTTTCATTGCACAGTGGGCCACATCTCCCTTCAGGACAGGGTTTTAGTTACGGTACAAAGTACAGCACACAGAGATGCTCAGAAAGTACCTAGTGACCAAAGGCACCTCCAAGGAAAAACACATCACAGGAAGCTTACATTCGGTGGGAATGTGTTCAGGGCTTGAGCTGCCAAAAGTCTCCAAGCCTGCTTTGCAGTCCAGCACCTCTCAGGGAGTTGAAACTAACTCTACAGACCTTTCAGGAGTCTTGTAGTATTTGTCACCCTTGAAGCTTGGCTCTGGGTCTGTTTCTTCTGCAGACGGGAAGGTCACTTACGTCTCCCAGGTGTCTCTCACCTTGATGTGGGACAATGGGCTCCCTGTTTACCACTCCTGCTCTCGCTCTCTGTTTGTTTGTTTTACCCTGAACTCCAAAACCTTATCCACATCAAGCGTGCCTGGTCGGCCCCAGGGAAGGGCAGCGTCCTTTCAGAAGAGGATTAGATCCCATCCAGAGCGCAAAAGGTAAACAGACAACTCCTCTCCCTGCTGCCCTGTTGTACAACCTCTTCAGTGTGATGTAACATACATGGTACCACTACAGTAACCACGATCAGATACATGAAACAGTTCTGCTGCCTGTCCCAATACTCACACTTCAGGTGTTTCAGCCATATCACTCTTCAGCATCTTTGACAGAAAGGTGCCGAATTATTACCTTCCCTCTCATAGGTGAGGGGGAGGAGGCTGTAAGGCAGAGGATTTGCAATGCAGTCGGGAACCGAATCCAACTCAGATACCATTCCTGAAACACAGAAGTCACCATTCATCTGTCCTAGGATACGCTGCTTCCATCAAGATGAACCCGTCATCAGCGATAACATGCCCCTGGCTCCTGTCCGCCATGAACACTTGCTATCTAGCTGTGTGCATTTAGATACTCTCTTGCAGTGGCAGGCCTAACATATTCATTCATTTATGTATCAAATCTTATAGTTCAATAGTATGATATCACGGGTCTGAAAAAGCAAAAGAAAATGGACCGAGAAAGGAAGGCAGCAGAAGTAAAACAAGCAATAGCAGATACCGTTGAACATACCTTTTGTGGTTTTGCTATTACAATTCAAAACTTAGTTGAATGCCTGTATTTCACTCACTAACAATTCATACTTTCCTCATAGAAATTATGAGTTTCTATATACCAATGAAAGCAGTCACTCTAAGCATAGGCAACAGCCTACTGGATTGCAGACCCATTTGGTTTATTGTGGGGGAACTGTGTACAAACCATGCTCTTAATGAGACACTGAACTACTGTTTTCCACCTGGTTGCCTGCATCCAGTGTTTCTCCTCACAAATCAAAAAACTTGGTGTAAGTATTAACTGAACAAAAGAAAAATCACAAATCTCAGCCTTCCTGTAGGTTGCAATGCTTGTCGCATCAAATTCCAGACAAACACTTGGCTTTTTTGGATACCTGGAAGATTTAAAGTCCTCTTCGAAGCTACTGCCTGTTGGAAAAGCCCAAGAGTACTGCTTTCCATCAAGAGAGTGCCAGGAAGTCACTAACACAGCAGAAAAATCTTCTGCATCTCCAAAATCCCACTGCACCTATGCATTTCACACAAAAAAACATTGACTTGGGAAGTACTCCTTCAAGGTACAGAAACAAGCAAGCATTACAACTTCCTGTCCACAGACAAAACAACACAGTATCAACTTAAAAGAAAATTTTGTAAAGTCCCAAAGAGTTTTGCTTTGGCTACGTTTGACCGAGTTTGTACGCTGGAGTTTTCAGCATCGCTTGCAGACCTCAAACCATTTGTTTCCACCAAATGCCCTGTGGCTTGCTCATGTTCAAACTGCATTTTGGTAGGAACAAACTTGGGCTCGTACACCATCTTCCACACATTTTCTCTTGTTCACAACATGGCATACATCCAGCCACACTTCATCTGGTTCAGCAGCAGAGTGCAGGCCTACTTTTATGGTGGATACCAGACACGTTGTGAGATGCCGCTCAAGACTGTCAAATCTGCTGGGATATCTTTGGTACACCGAGGGCATGCCAGCTCATGCCAGGCCAGCGCTCCTATCATTCAGCATGTTTGGACAGACAAGGTTTGAGTAAGGCACCCTCACCCTACGCTTAATTTCTTCCCTTGGTAAGCCAGTGGGCCCCTCTGACCTTATGCCAACATGTAGGCACACAGATGACCTAAAACTTGGGCATTAAGCACAGGTCAAACCCTTGGGCAATGTGCCCCCTAAAGCCACACCCACTACAACCAGAATTTTAATGCAGATTTCAAGAAATACGCCTCCATCACCTCTGGCTTGCTCCCTCACTCCCCAGGGGCTGTGGGTTCATACCGCCCTATGAACCTCCTCCCTCATTGTACTTGCAGTTCAAAAGAAAACAAATCTTCAGACATCCTCCATCCTTCCCCCCGCCGCCCATCATACTCACCCCCTGCTCCGAATTCCTTTTCCATTACTTGATTTCCACTCTGTGCACCCCACCCTTGTGCCTGTACTCGCTCATTGCAATAATCCGCTGAAGCCAAGCCTTCTGCCCTCAATTCTCCTATCGCTTTCTGCTGGCAGCCTTTTCTTCACGCTGCTGCCTGCTCACATGAGAGGTACCCAGCGATGCAGAGGATGACAGTACATTATCAAACGGAAGAAACAACACAGTATCACATCTTCAGTGTTTCAAACATGCTTTTCCATTTTTGCAACACCACGTTTCAGGTTCAAAAACAGTATCTGGTTTTTTTCAGGGTGAAATGTAACCTGGCTTTCAGAATCAAAATGGAAAAAAGTATTCATTATTGGAAATGTGAAAAAGAAATGTTTATATAATGAATAAATTTCCCTACTGGAACAAGGTGCTCAGTAGATTCCCATTTCAACACATGGCCTTGTTATTTACCACATTAAAAGCAATTTGGTTTTCTGATGTTACAATAATTGCGTTTTTATAAAGGCATTATGGGCTGTGTGGCACCCAGACGCCTACCCTGTGCTATTTATTCTATGGCCAGGTGAGATGGAGGGGTTACATCAGCAAGATCCTGCATCTCTCCCTCTCTCTCTCCCCCCCGCTGCATATTTTGATAAGACTCCTTTAGTACGGTAACTGAATACCAGGCATATTCATTAGCCTAAGCAGACTGTTCCTTCTCAGCCTGCCCAACAGAAAAGCAGGCCAGTTTCAGCTGCGTACATATATATTCCACTTGTAGCAAAACAGGCACATTTGGTTAGTGTAACAATTTTTTTTTTATTTCAGTTACTTTTTCACATATAACTTTATGTAAGCTACAAAAATCGTGAAATGCAAAAATATTAAAACTGCAAACTCAGAAGTCTTGATAAAAAAACGTGTCTTTCCCTGCTAACAATGACCATTTAAAACGAACCATATTTTGATGGATTCATTTAACAAACATACCATACACTTCTCAAAAATAAATAAAGAACAACATCAGAAAAACCATCAACAACATGAAGCATTTAGTTGTCTTTTTTTTTTTCCTTTAAAGACAGAAATGAAATTTCTAGGCACAGTTTTAGGCATTATAGAGGACACAGAGGCAATAGGTTAGTGTGCACTGCTCTGTACAAAAATACAGTCTGAATAAATTACATTGCTAGCCATAAGATTAGACTTCACTTACCAGTCAGTTCATTGCATGTTTAATAATATACAGTTACATGCTAATCCATATATATCATTTTATTTCAAACCACATAGGTCTCTCTATATTTGTTTTTAAAATTTACAAAAGCTAAACGAAGTTGTGCAAGAAATCCAGAAGAGGTGCTAGGTACTTGTCAGCACCGGACGGTATACTTTAAGCTTAAAAAATACAAATAACTAGCCCTGCTTGCAAGTTTGCTATATATATATTTATTCATATGTATTTGGAAGAAAAACAATGGATTTGTTGTGTGAGAGAATCATCCTGCCAGTGAGAGAAAGCCAAACAACTGAAATAATGGTGGCATGACATAAGCACAACATACAAAATGATTAATTTGTCGTACGTACACTCAAGACACAGATGTGTATCCTTTCTGTGGCTAGAAAAAAAAAAAAAATCAGCGTAATGTTGTATTTACTTTTAGTTCAGTGCTGAGAAACAGAATGCTTGCCAAAACTGGCAACGGTAAAGGGGGAAAAAAGAAATGGCAGTAGCAACATAAGCTAAAGGTAGGTACCTAAACCCATATTAGATGCCCAAACGCAAAGGACCTGAGGAGTTTGAGGTGTGTCCCAATAGATTGCATTATCTTCAAGAGGAAAAAGCAGGTGTTGAGACTGAAAATCAGATCTCTGACTC
The DNA here is from genome assembly GCF_000699145.1 of Aptenodytes forsteri. Classification (NCBI taxonomy): domain Eukaryota; kingdom Metazoa; phylum Chordata; class Aves; order Sphenisciformes; family Spheniscidae; genus Aptenodytes; species Aptenodytes forsteri. The sequence continues at coordinate 17,752,041 of NW_008795695.1, read as the reverse complement.
AAATATGAATGAAGAACCTTGTCTTCAGGCATTCACGTTTGTAGATTTTTTTGCCTGAATGTCTTTCATATTAAGAGCCGGGTGACTTTCAGAGCGCATGCCATTAATTTGCATATGCCTTACGCCTGACAGTTGTTTTTGCTCAAACTCTACATAAAGAAAAGTTACTTGATAAATCAGTAGATACGATATGGGTTCAGCACTGTACCTTCTCGTCAGCATAGGCGAAGCGCCGTGCAATGGCAGCACCAAAACACCGTCCTCCTAGAATGGTACAGAAATCTTATCACAGTGGGCTTCTCTACGTTAACCTAATTCCCATGCCAAACTACAATGTTCTCCATGCTGTTAAATAAAAGCAGAACTACACAGCTGTTCAGAAAGATACAGAATTAACTATATACTGAATATCCGCCTTAAGTCAGTCTCAGGAAAAAAAGCAGAGTTACAAACGCTCTCTGGCACCTGTGAAACAAGTGGACATAATTTTTCCTCCCATCCTTTTTGTTCTCCAGGCATTGCCATAAAATCCCTTCCAAGTCAAGCTATCATTTTGCTCCGTCTCATCTAATTAATCACCACTGATCCTGGAAAGACTGCCGATATGAATGCTGCCATGGTAGTAAAGATTTAACTCCAGAGAGCCCCAGAGTTTTGGAAACCATCTCCGTACGTCAGCAGTACTTTCACAACAATCACCTAAAGGCAGCCCTGTGGTCCCACGGCCATTGCAGAACCTCTGCACCCTGCCAACGGTGGCACAAGCATTAGCACTGTAGATGCAGTCCTAACAGCGAGTAATTCAGCAGTCTTTTCCGTGGAACCAGCAAAACCATTTGTGTAGAGGTGGATGCGCAGCCCCAGCATATCTGCTTTTGCAGAGGTCCACGCAGAATATATTTTAAATTTCTCCATTAAAAAAAATAGTTATTTCTAAAGATTAGAATTGTATAAAAATATGTTCATAATTAATTGAAAATATCCAAATAAGCAAATCGTAAACAAAAATAAAAGTGATGCGGATTAAATTCATGTGAAAGTTCTCCCTATTTTATCTTGGGTTTCATTTCATGTGTACAGTCTCTGGATGTTTTAAGTGGGAAACATACTAAGCAAGGAGTAATTAGACATACATAATCATCAGCCAGTCCATTATAAACTCAGCTTTTAAAAACAAGAGATTACCTCCTGAAGTGCTAATGTTTTAATATTGACACGATGGGGTCTCAGCTGTATTCTTGATGATCAGAGACACTCACAACCTAACTAGATTTTAAAAAAATGGCAGTTTTGTCTTTGCAACAGCCTTAGAAAACATTTTTTAATAAGTACTAGATTACACATGGAATAGCAAGTAGTTATTTTGTCCAGTTCTACTTGATTACCTCCTGAAGTGCTAATGTTTTAATATTGACACGATGGGGTCTCAGCTGTATTCTTGATGATCAGAGACACTCACAACCTAACTAGATTTTAAAAAAATGGCAGTTTTGTCTTTGCAACAGCCTTAGAAAACATTTTTTAATAAGTACTAGATTACACATGGAATAGCAAGTAGTTATTTTGTCCAGTTCTTCTTTAAATTCATGTGAACTTTTAAGCATTTCCCGTAACACAGAGTCTGTACAAGGGCATACACAGAAGACAAACCATTTTATGTTTATTTTGTAACACCAACCAAAATTGGGGTATCAATCCAAGACTCGCAAGAATGCGTACAAAGTTAGTATTTTAACCACTGCATCACAGCTCGTATTACAGTTTTAAGATGAATCGTCTCTCTCCCTCTGCATTTATATTTGTATTATATATATTCATTTATACTAACAAATACCTTTCAAAAATATAACTGAACTTGTTCCATATGCACTCTTTTCATGACGATGTTCGGAAGTTAAATGGGTACTTAGGACAACTGCAATTCTTTCATGCATTTTAGATGCCTCGGGGACAGATGAGGTCGTTTTCTACTCCCCCTTATCTCCACCCTCCCAGCAAAATACTCAGAGCTGAGACAGCTTCCAACTACACAGTCAGAAGCACATGTCTCCGGGTTTGGACTTCCTTCAACAATCTGCTACAGCTGGCACGGTGATGTCATTTACCAATTCATGAGATCCTGTGTGGTTGGTGGCTTGGTTTTTTTTTTATTATTATTCTCCCAGAAGACTGTTGAATGCAGATATTAGACAAGTCATTAACCAGTTACAGTCGCTGCCCTCAACACAGTCACTTGCAACTAATTCCTTAAGAGCTTTTTTGAGCAAGTAACAAGGGGCCAACACAGCCTATTGTACAAGATGCCATTGCCTGCTTATCAGACATTTGAATCCTCTATGATACAGGGAAACTTCTAAATGGAGCCTATACCAGCTGCTCCCCTGAAGGCAATAGCAGATGCTGGCGTTGCATTCTCATTCCAACTAGTTTTCTCACAATGATCGCTGTCACGTAGATCCTTTTGCTTGTTGTCAGGAAAAATGAAGCTTATGTATCAGCAGCTTGCAGCATCTGCCTACGTAAGATCAGCAATCCTAGTGTTTGCAGTTCTTTTAAATGGTTGTAAAAGCTAGTTATAGTGTTCACACCCAAAAGGCAAAGGCTATTTTATCAACAGAGCAGACTGTTTGGTGCTCCACAAGTGTTCTAAAAAAACTGTGAGCTAGAAAAGATGGGGTAATCCTTTTGTTATTTTTCTTTTCATTAAATGATTCTAGTAATAGTCTTCATAGTTCTTAGGGTTCAGGCAATAAAGAATGGCACCCCCAAATGAAAATATAGTTGCACCCCAAGCCAGGCCATAGCCCCAGTTGAACTCATGGTATATTTTCAAGCTGACCGTTTCGATGAACTTGATTGGGTAAAGGACTAAGCTGCACACCTGAAGAACAACTGAAAGAGAAAAAAACCCGAATGTCAGAAGCAGCCTTAATTCATTTCCATAAAACAAGGAAAACATCACATAACTGAAATTCACATTTAAAATGCTCTTGCTGCATTTTTAGCTTGTAAGTACTGCTCTTTTTGAAAAAATATCACCTTCATTTCATCCACAGAGAACAGAGCAGTTCTTCCGTATTCCCTTGTTGATGAACAAGTGTTATTGCTATGGTGTAACGATGATCCTTCAGATGTCCAGAAATAAACAGTGAAAGCAATCTTTTCCCAATTCTTTTCTGTCTCTCCTTTGTATTTTAGTTTGCAGTCATTATTCCTTCCATAATAACAAAACTAAGATCACTTGTTCTATAGCCATTATCAATAAGTCAAAATGAGAAGCAAGAATAAACTAGTATTAAGAACCATAGCTCAAAATCAAATCATTTACTTAGCGTAGAAATAATTCATTGTAGTAGGTGATACATATTTATGTTCAGTAGAGACTCACTGAATTACATATTTCATATGCATTACTGTGTACTGTAATCAGAATTAATGATATTGTTACACAGAATACCAAGGAATCCATAAAGTTTGATCAGTCACTAAACTTCCAACTGGCAAAACATTGCCTTGTATTACGAATTTAGGGGGTCGGTCAGAAATGCTTCATGATGAAAAAACGCTAATAAAACAGATCAAATCCAAGGCAGTAAAAAGCTTAAAAATCATTACTTTCTACAGCACTGTCTCTGAGGGCACCAGATCTCCTGCAGCCTGATCCACATGTCTGCACTGGAATTCAGCAAACCTGTTAATTATTATGCTACATCAAAAAAAAAAAAAAAAAAAAAAGA
>NW_008795695.1:17727237-17747981 GCF_000699145.1 Aptenodytes forsteri | reverse complement strand
AAAAAAAAAAAAAAAAAAAAAAACACAGACAACCACATACAGTAACCTGAAAAGGAAAACACACAGATTAAGAACCCCAGTTTTCACAAGAAGATTTCAGTTTCATCAGCATCCATTCTCTTTTAAATTCAGGCGCGCTGCTAACAGAAAATTGGGACAAGAGTTTCCAAGTTAAGCAGGTGAAAATCACACTTGGTTTGAAGACAAGAACAAGCTGTATGATGTAGTGATTCTTCAGGCCTCTAGTTCTGCCACCCACAAAAGACTAAACATCACAGGAATGTACCAAACATCCTTTTTGCCCCTCAAATATATGATATGGCCTTATTGCAGTGCTCTCTTCCAGCATTTAACACTAGCAATTTTTAAAGACTTCAGCACGTGACTGCCTCTGCAAACTGCCCCAGCCCCCTGATTACAGCCAGGGTGGGCACATCCACACAGTTAAGCACGTGCTTAAGTATTTGCAGGCCTGAGACATACACGATGAAAGTTCAATGGTATGCAATGTAATGCCGTAACAACTACTTTCTTTAACATCGACTGGGTCATTTTTTACAGTTTATTAGGTATTGTAAGAAGAACGAACACTATTTAGAGAATTGTTATAAAGCCAGCGCTAATATAAAATGCCAGTGGATAACAGAAAAGAAGACTACTTTGGACTACAGAAACCCTTCTGAAATTATACTGAGAAATTACAGGAAAATAAAATAACGTTAATTATATTCTCCTACTGCTTGAACACTTCGCACACTCAAAAATCTGTCATTTGCCTTTTCAGCCCCACATGCACTCTTCAGTGGTGTCAAACTGGCACCTTTCATTAGCCCTGGAGACTAACGCTCTCCTGTCCTCTGGATGGGGACTGGTATGGAGAAATTACTTCCAATGTTCATTAAACACCCTTGGTGATAACGCTTTACAAAACACTCATTGGAAATGTCTTCCCCCCCCTCCCCATCCACTTAGCCTACAGACTAGTCTTTGGACTCTTACTTGAGACTGACGATCTGAATAATGTTTGGATAGTGGATTTTCTGATGTGGATGCCAAAATCCATAGGATTTGTTTAATCCTGAAGTTATTGAAGTGTTACTTTGTGTTATTCCATTTTAATATAATTTTTGTCTGCCAGCTCACAAAATACTGCGCAGCACTGGAGAAATTTTGACAGGGTACACCAGGGGAAGCGCCTACACTTATGAGAAGATTATGCATTCCAATTCTGTATAATGAGAGCATCATTACACCCAAAAATACCTGAACATATGCTCAGCTTTCAGACACATCTTTAAGACCATTCAAAGTCAAAAAGGATTTCCTAAGATGAATGGATATAAGCAAGTTCTTCAGTGGCTTCCCAAACCGGGGCTGCAGCATCTCTGCTGAGTCAATACAGGAGTTGCTCTGTGTGTGTGTGTGTGCATCTGTGTCCGTGTCAAGTTCCAACCAAGGAAGCTCTCCACCTTCCCTCAATCTAACATATGAAGTATGCTGAATTTTAACCTACAGATTGGACTTGTCAAAACAAAACAAAAAAGTGATTCTGTTGGTAGAGGAACGTGCGGCTAAAGGAGCAACACCCACAACAGGTATTTTAGACATTTTTATAGTGAGGGTTCCTGCTTTTGCTGCTACTGGTCCAGCTACACTATTGTAAAACTCAAAGGAAGTGCTGGCAGCAACTGGCCAGCGGAAACACCCACACTGCATAACATTGCCAGCGCTTTGCACTATTTTTGCCTCCCGTCATTGTTTCTCCCTGTAGAGTGGGAAGGGACCTGTGTAGGCTAGAAATAACAGTTAGTGAAGTTATGAAAAACGGCCAGTATGACCCCAAAAGATGTTAAAACCTATGCTTGCAACTACTGATCTGCTTCCGATGAATTTAAAAGAACACCATGATTTGTCGACCTGCTTATGGGAAGTGTGTGTACTACCTTTCTTCAGAAGCGTTAGACTTTTCCTGTAGAAAAAAATGTTCCAAAAGAAATCTTAAAAAAAAGTAATTCCACTTTAAAATGCTACTGAAAAAAGACTAGTCATCTCAAACTAGACTATTCACTTCAAGTTTAGACCCGTTTTTATGACTAGCACTATGATGCTTGCAAGACAATTGCACAGGAACAGCAATACTAGTTTTGTTCCATATACATGAAATACATGCAATTATATGTACTCATCATATTAAACACACAGAAGTCACAACAAACGCTTTAAAACTAGGTAAATATAATTCAGTCATCTTTTTTTCCTTGTTCAAATGTTTGACTACAACTGTTTTGCTGTCAAAAAAAAAAACTTATGGTGTGGCTTTCTAATTGGTCTGTATTTATGAAAATGGTGGTGCTGGCTAGTAAGTTCTGTATTTCTGTTCTCTACACCATTCCTCCTGCTCATTCACGAGTAAAGCACTTCATTGTTGCAGTTTCAAAGATTAACACACATGCAACTGCTATCTAGGAAGTTGTTTGTACTTAATACAACCTATGCAATTAATTGGGAAGCAGCATGAAGAGAAAGGGGGTCCATGATGATTTTTAAAATACTGCTAGCTCAAGAACAGACCAGGCAGACCAGGAATTTCAGGAGGAGGACCGGTTGACCAAACAGGGAGTTTCTCAATGAATGTGCAAGAAAGGGGCACACAAGAGCAGGAAACAAGGACAGACAATGAGAGGGGAGTATAAAAGCACTGGTTTGATACTTAGATACAAAATCAGGAAGTTTGAAGCCCAGCTGGAGCCCAACATTAAGCTAGGAAATGGCAAAAAGGGTAATAAAGAAGAATTTCCACAGGTGCATTAGTTGCAAAATGAAGTTCAGAAAACATATTTATACAATGATGGACAGGAAAGCCAGTCTAGTGACAGATGATGCACCACGACACTGTCTCCAAAACCTCTAAGTGACATGGTTTGGGAGGGTGTCGGCAGTGCAGGAACATGTTAGGGATGATTTAGAGTTGCATCCGTATCTATGGTGACAGATGGGATTGACCCAAGAGTGATGAAAGGTATGGCCAATGCAATTGTGACCCTCTATCATCTATGAAAAATCACAGTGATCAGGAGATATTCAGATGATTGGGAAAAGGTTAATGTTGTGTCCATCTTTAAAAAGGCTAGAAGTGAAAAATCCACAGAATTACAGGCTGGGCAGCCTCAACTCAATCCCTGGAAACATTATGGAGTACATCCTCTTGGAGTTCACCTCCAAGCACATGCAGAACAAAGCGGCAATCGGTAGTGAACATGGATTCACCAACTAAGGACAAGGGTCCAGAGAGCTGTCAAGATAATCAGAATTCTGGAGCAAATCATCCTTAAGAGGAGGATGAGGGAGCTAGGTTTATTTAGACTCATGAAGAGGCGGCTAAGGAACAATTTCAAACCAGCCTACAGTTACCTGAAAATGTAGCTGCAACAATGATAGGAAAAACCCCCTCTTCTTTGTAGTGCCAGGCAACCTAAGATAATGGCAATGGACACAAATCTCAGTTTCAGAGATTCAGGATGGACATCAGGAAAGAAAAGAAGTATCAGAAAGAGGGTAGTATGACACCAGGACAACATGCCTGGAGAAGTTGTGGAATCTTCATCCTTGGAGTTCTTCAAGACTGGTCCAGACAAAGCTGCAGCTGATTGACCTAGTATTAGCAATTGTCCTGCCTCAACAAGAAGGTTGGACTACATGACCTATAGAGTTTCTTTTCTATCAATATTTCTTTGATGCTATGACTCTTTTTACTGCCTTGTAGCAACTTGCACTACATCCTACTGAAGTCAGTCCTACTTTTTCAGACCACTCCATCAATTTCTCAAAATCAAGTTCTGTCCTCCAATGTATCTGCAATTTTTTCTAGCTTCACTGTAAAATTTGACAAGTAGACTTTTATTCTATCTTCCACATCATTATGAAAATACGTAATAGCACAGAACTCAGGACACAATCCAGCCGGACTGTGCTCTGACTCTCTGTCAGAATGGAAAGATACATCCTCTAAGTCTTCTCCAAGCATTATGTGCCGTCTTTTTTTTTTTTTTTACTCTCACCTATAATACTTTCACTTTGCCACTGTTTCCCTAGCTTACCTGTAAAAGCATCCTGTGAAACGTGTTAAAAAGCTTACTAACCTCAACAGGTTATTCTTCTAAACATTGTTAAAACATAGCCCCCAAAGGCAAACATCTTTTAAAATATCTTTTTTGTTTGCTTTTATGGACTTTCAACAATTACACTTTCTCTTTCTACCCCTAAATTAAGTTATCTGGTAACCATGAGACTCCTACACTGACAAGTTTGTGAGCTTGTACTTTAAGGATGCAGCTTTCAGGGCCAGTTTGGTTCATGAGCACTAAGACACCCCAGCAAGAACGTAAGCTAGTGACTCTACTAGACCAAAAATGCTGGGAAGAGCTGTATGAGCCAAGGTGGCTCCACGCAAGAGTGTCCTGCAACTGCCTCTCTGTATGCTCCACATTTTTCCATTACCTGAGGTATTCCTGTTCCTCTCCCCATTACACAGAGCTGACAGTACGTATTTTAAACACATTCACATCTGTTGATCACTCGCTGGCTTATTCTCAGTATATAGGTTGAATTTTTTTTTTTGTCCCTTTGCTTTCTCACCTCTTTCAGTCCTAGTCAGTCAATCTTCTTCCTCACCTACAGAGTCGCTAACTGAAACCTGAAGCTGAGAAAAAAAGAAAGATAAATAAAAATAAATCAAAACTAGAAGAAAAAAATGCCTGGAGCCAACTGTTTGGACTCTAAAGTGCCTGGAAACCAGTTTTCCATTTAGTGCTTTCTCCCACACAGAGACATTTCCTACCTGACACCCACACAGATCATTAAATGTCTCCGGGCAATTCATCCTGTGTCCTTCTTCCAGAGGCAGCTGGTAGACTCCTAACCAGAGTCATACAGAATGTTTGGTCTTGTCAGCAGATTCACAGGTCAGGGTGGGGTTTATCCTCAAAGATCTTCTGTGAAATCCACAGGTGAAAGTTTGAATCCATGGACAGTTGCGTAAGGCACAAACTCCACTGTGCTGCAATCTTAACTCTCCCCTCTTCAGTAGGTGACTCTTTCCATAATTCTTTCAAGACATGCCAGTCCATATTCACCTCTAAAAATAGCTGACATCAAAGATAATATCTGTAGGAAATGACACTAACAGTGTCAGCATCAAACCCCAAAAGGATTCTCCTCAGATTTGCCAGATAATGAAGAAGAATGGGGCAGGCTGTCTCAGCCTCATCATCTCTCTTCTTACATGCTTCACATCATGGCTATTCAAAAATGCACGTGCATACACACACAAACACACAGAGGCAAAGGAAAGAGGTGAACACCGCTCATGAGCTAAAGCACCAATGTATTTTCCTTTTTTGATTCAAGTAAGCATTAAACCTCCCTTCCCCCACAACTCTTGCAGTAAAGACTAGAACTAATTTTATGCAGAGGAAAACAGATTAAGCTTTAAGCCAAACAGCAGGATTTGGGGAATTTTTTTTTTTTTTTTTTTTTTAGTACAAATTTAACTATATACTAAATGAGCAATACGGCAAGATAGGCAGCGTATGGCTGAACAATTACTAGGTTACTACACAATGTTACGAGAAATTAAGTCAAAATCCAAATAAGAAATCACTACAGAAATTCAATAATCCCATTTCTAAAGTTAATTGCCCAGCTTGCTTTATAATCTCAGAATTAATACTAAATTTTAAAATAATGTCACCAGTGCCTTTATTCATTCACCCAATGCAACACATAGAACAAGAAGATACGACTTCCGCTCAGGAAATCTGATCCTAGGTTGCATTCATTTCCTAAAAGCAACTGAAATATAACCTACCAATACCTCTTGAGCAAATAAAAGTGCATCTTGAAGCGCTGCGGCTCAATCAAGGTAACGTTAACAGCAGGGGGCAGCAGGAGCCTTCCCCAGAGCTTTATTTCATTCCTGAATGCCCTGCAAATTCTGTGCTCTTGTCTTTTCATATCCTTGTAAGTGGCTTTTTTTTAATACATCCTGAAGACTAGGTTCTGTCATCCTCTTCATTATGGGCTATCAGAAGGGGCTTAAGCTGCTGGCTCCGACACAGATATGAGTGACAGGATGAAGGCAAACCATGCTTGGTGAATCTCAGGAGAAACAGAAACATCCGTGCTGACTAAGCCTCAAAACACCAGAATGTACAAAAGGAGATGATTTGATATTGTAATTATACCGCACTGGACCAGTCTTAGAGACAATTCAGATTCATAGGTCTCCCTTAAGATTTTGTGATAGTTTATATAAACTGTTCCATTTTCATGTTTTTAAAACCAAACAGGGACTACACTGTGACAGCTTGTTAAATTAATAACTAAGTAAGCAAGCTGACACAATGAAATTAATTCCTCATGGCACAAGGGCGTATACAAACACCTTGCAACATAATCCTATTTATTTTCACACGTAGGGCTTCAAGGGTTCACATCTGAGCATTAATTTTCCTGTTTTAAAATTGCAAAAGCAAGAACATTAAAATAACAGAAACGGCTTTGCCTGAAGAATAAAAATGGGGACATCAAGCAGCACAAAGTCACAGACTAAAAATGGTACTTTGAGATTTATCCTCTGTAGTTTCCCCTGCTGCATGTACTTCACAAAAAAATAAATATAATGCCAATAAATAATTGTTCATGAGCTAATAATAGCACCACTGCAAAAACAATTAATGCTGTGTAGAACTGGTATCCTGAAAAACCTCACCGGAGCTAACACAGAAGTAAACCAAATGCCTCTGAATTAGTATGCTGAACAAGGCATGTCTTCCTTCACAAAAGTGAAGCTGCTCTCTAGAAATTTTCATAATGGTGCCGGTAATCTGCTTACCTGCAGCAAAGAGCATGACTGCAACTGGTCTGTAGAACCGCCTCCGAGATCCCACGCAGATAGAGATCAACCCAACCAGGAAAGCTATGAGAATGATGGCAGCACCGCCCAACAGCAAAGCCAAAGTAGCTATCTGCCAGTCTAGGGGGAAAAAAAAGAGAGGAAAAAAATAATAATACAATTTCAGTAAAACAAGCCCATAGGCTCGACAGAAACAGCAGAATATGAGGAACGCAGAGCCTGCACCAAGGCTCGGGTAAATAAACAACTGTGCTTTGGATTTCTTTTCTCCTAATTAGTGAAACACCTTTATACAACAGATGCGACCCAGGAGCCAAGTGCCGCAACCTCCCACACTTTTTCAAGGCTTAGTTGGCCTCGTTGGGATTTTGGCTCGAGTAAGACTGAATAATTTGGTCCCCTGGTTTTTGTCCAATTTAGAATGAGAAACTGAGGCTGGGTCAGGATTAGCTAGCGTGTGACCAGTCTGTCGTAACTTTCTCACAGAAGAGAGTGAAAGTCAAACCTCTGCTTGAGCTGATTAGGGTGACATTGGAAGGGTCATCATATATATATATATGATGGAGGCTCATCATATAGACCTGTCACTTGGGAAGTACCAAGGCCACATAATATGTAGAACAAAACTAAGGTGAAGGAAGGAGATGCTCAAAGGAATAATAAAAAAAAAAAAAATGATGCTCAAAGGAAAAATAAAAAAAAAAAAATTTTCAACACTGAAAAAAAAAAAAGGTGGAAGTCAAGCCCTTATAAAGGCAGCAATAGATCATTAGATGCAGACCGAGTCAAATCTGAAGTCCATTTTAAAACATGTTATCCTAAAATGACAGTTTTTCTTTTCTTCCCCCAAAAGCAACTTCTGGATTTGGCCCAGTGCATTTTCTAGTTATTTTCATACATAATGGATGCAGTTACAAACAACTGTAAGTTGCAGTCTTAAATGACATAAAACAAAATCCATTTGCAAGCTGATGGCCATCATGGGCTATACAACATAAAACAAAATCCATTTGCAAGCTGATGGCCATCATGGGTCTATACAACATCCAAGATCTAACTTAAGAGCTTCTGTAGGATGTTAGAAAGACACAGGCTTTGTGCTGTCTCTCTTTGCAAAAGAGTATATAAGACCTTGTCTCTCTCCAGTAATGGACATCAAGAAAAAGAATCAGATCGCTATTTACTGTTTATCACTACTATTTAGTAGTTCAAGGAAGATGATCTAAAAAATCAGCTTGTGGGAAAAGGACCCATAGATCCAATGCATCTCTCATTACTTTGAAAATATTAGCACTCACACGCTATTCAGAATAAAATGTCCAAATGCATTACATAGTTCAAAGAAAATAAGATTAATTATTTCCAAAATAAATTTAGAGAACTTAAGGCTACTAAAATAAGAACAACAACAAAAATCCATATTCTCTTTTTGAAAAAAGCACAATTCAGTGTTTTAAAAAACAGTACATCCAGTTTCAATCTGCTGAAGATACCAACAGTGCAGCTGTGGGGTTTGGGAATGGAAGGCTTGCAGCTATTATCACCAAAAAGCCTTCATATATTATATGAAAAAGGATGAAGGAGATTAAAAGAAGAAAGGGAATAGAAGAGCTATAAAAGCATTGCTAAAAAAGAAAGTTATTTTAAAGGCGTGTTTGTGCACATACACACATTTATTTTCATTCTTTTTAGAAATCCAGGCATGTTGTTTACTTATACTTTAATAACTAAGTACTCAACCTTCCAAGCTATTTTACTCCTTGTTTTCTTATTGGACCAAAACCCAAGGCCGGGAACAATCTCTCATTCTCCCACCTTTAGCATGCAATCTCCAACGTCAGTTTGCTGTGTGTCCCACTGCTTTACTATTATTGGGACGGAAATACGATTTTAGTTATGGATGGGAATGTTATGAAGAGTGGTTTTTAATGTTGATATGATCCTTCAGAAACACCAAGTGGTTAGTGTACTGATGATTTAGAAAGTATTCTTCCAATAGCAGAGTGCATTACAGATATAAAATACAGAAATAAATAAACAGAATGGACCACTTTGGAACAACATGAAAGGAATCCTTGCACTAGAAAATTACACAGATACAAAGACTAGACACATAAATCCATATCGCCCCAAAGTTAAAAGCCATACAAAATTGATGAAATAAATCAAAGTGCCAGATGGGAAAACTCAGAAACTAAGATTTTTGAAAGCCACTACAAATAATAAAATATTAAATGTTATCTTCGCATTGATCAGATGCCAAAGTCTAATGCAAACGAAAGGTGTGCAACATTGGAGTAGCAACTAAATGGAAAAAAAGTTGGGTATCCTATTGCTTTCCAAAAGCACGTCGGCAAGACCACCAATCAAGTGAAAATAACTAAGGCAAAGATGACATATAAGTGTGGGGTTAGAATAGAGCTTAGCTTCCAGGACAGATATATCTATGGATTTTGGAAAGGTTAAAAAATAAACAAACTACCTTACTACAGTACTGACGTGGGAGGTAGAAGGACAAATCAGTGTTGGAAGACACCTACACTCCCAACTAAAAAAGAACTGATTTAGTTAAACAAAATTAATTTCTTGAGTAAGAGAACCTACTCAGTGATGTTGACAGTAGGACAAACCCGAGGCTTTTAATGTTCCTCACTACTAGCTGAGGATCAGGTATTGAACGCTGTGCTCTGGGCCACAATGTCTGGAATTGCCTCTATTTTAGCTCCAACCTCCGTTTACAGGACCATACGATGCCACTAGCCTTTACCTTGAGCTGCAGCTGAGAGGGATTCTGGTTAAAGAACATCACGAAGGTCGGACGTCAGTGCACAAAGAATACTGGCCTGAGTTTTCCTATACTGCCTACCATGGAAACTACATGTGTAAATCGCCTTGTCGTTTTACAAAAAATTCAACTTTCAACTCTGAAAGCCATTTGACTTGGTGACAAAATAAAGCTTATGTTGGATTAAGTAAGTAAAACCTTCTGCATAGGCCTTCTACTTAACAGCAATTATTTTTTTTAAGAAAAAATCCAGGCCGCTGGACTTTATACAAGAGAAAAGAAACATCCGAAGAAAATTCAATCACTACCTCTGAAGGAAGAACACCCTGTAAGTTAGATAGCTACAACAATATAACCACATATAGCAAATGCAGTTTTCTACAATAAAAATCTGTAGTTTTCCTCAGACTACCCAGGAGTGATTTATAACACACAGCATCAAAATGGGAACAGCAGATTGCTCTGTTACATAGTGTTACTGGTACACAGAACATAAACATCGGAAGCCTACTTTAGAGTATCCAAAATATACTTGCACCATTTCTAGGCATGCACCAATCTTGCAAGTAAGTTACTACACTCAGTTCAGGAGCCTCGGCAGTTCAGTGAGGCCGCTTGTTCTCATAGAGATAGAAACATGCATAAACATGAGCAAAGTGGGACCTTACAGAGATAATTATTAGTTTTCTGGATTCAAAACACAATTTGGTTACACTTCACGAATGCACATCAGTATTTTGCACTGTACATCGCTACAGTTTATTTACACTACACATCCACTAGCTAAGAAAAATGTTAGGAACCAGTAAAATCGCACTCCCACAAATCTTAAAACCTAAAAGTTTATTAAAAAGCACTGTCATCTCAGAGCCATGCCCAAATTAAGTTGTTTTGTTGGTTTATAACTGTAGACTCAACAGAAAGTATAACTTTCGATTTTTTCAGTGTTCTATCATTTTAGCAATATGTTAAGAATTACACTGGTAATGCCACCTATCCCATCCGAACAACTAGAATTAACACATTTTTGACAATCATTAAGTAACTCACAACATATTTCTTAAGAAAAGCCTCACATAATGTATACTGGTTTTAGGTCTGAAAATCCAAACATGTTTTTGTACTGCACAAAGAAGCACCACAATGTCTATACCCATACGAAATATACACTGCGGTTCTGGCAGTGATGATAGTGTTTGCATCGTTTTTATGATAACAATCTGCCTATTAGTTTAGGGATGTGGATTTCAATATTTGGAAATATAGATAAATGTGAACCTAGGTACTTAACACATTTTCAAAACGTACATGGTGTAAAATTCATTAAAATTACCATCTTCAGTAAAAAAACCAAACAAACCAACCCCCAAACTATGATGATAACGCTTCTTTTCAGTTAATTCCTCATGCATAAGTCAGTGCCTTTTCCTTTTTGTACGGACAGCTTGGTCTCATCGCTCTTTGGAAATTCTTCCCGTTTCTAAATGATATGGAAGCACAGTGTTAATTGCACATTGAAGTGTGCGACTCTCCTCCCTTCTTCCCCCCAAATGAAATGACCTAAGGCTTTAAGCTGTATATTCATTTTTAATTAAGAGCAGCTCTATCTACTCTATTTCTTGGGCAAAATAATACTTCAGTACTAGGATAAAAATCAGAAAAAGCCATAAAAGAAGGAGAAAACATCGCAAAGTTCTGAGATGTTTATTTTAATAACTGGGTCATTTTTTAACACAAGAAAGAGCAATGCAAAAGGATAGCACTGTCATAGATTTCATGTTTTCAGCAAGTTCCCCAAAAATTAAATATTTTATCTACATGATATTCTACAATAAAAGAAGTGGTGGACATAAAAACATATTGTGGAATATGTGAAACATTTGTGCGTAACGCTCTTTCAGATAATGCAAGTGAACTGAATTTATCTCTTAAGAAACAATCAAGTATTCCTTTCTTTCATACAATGGTTCTCCACCAAGTCCTCTCCTCATAGAGGCTGAAGTAAGAAAATGCATGCAGGTGTTACACAATGAAGATAATGACTGACCACCTTCTAGCACTAAACAAAACCTTGGTAAGAAATAAAACACAACACCACTCTTAGGTAAGTTTTTCTGATTCATTGCAAAGCTTCCGCTTATCACGTACCTGCCATCAGCCAATAAATATTCTTAGAAATTGTAATATAGCATTTAAATTCAAGAATAATGAATTTGAAAGAACGTGTCAAGTAAAGCATAGAAAGTTGAGGCACCCACGCATAAGAAATTAAATATAACCCACTGAATGTCATAACAATCAACTAAGGTAAATAAGATAGCTAGAGATATTCCTAATTGCTTCATGTTCAAAACTATTTCTAAGTCTATAAACACTCATCAACTGAGCCATCAAATAGCCAGCAAAAGTTTAAAATGTGTAGTGATTATATAAAACCACAAAGGTAGAATCTAGTTTCTAAAAGTGTATTTGTCACACGATCAGTAAGATTTCCTCTTTCTTCAGCACAATCAGAGATGCACAGACTTCTGTGGAAGGCCAAGCTCCATTGAATTCAGTGGAAATACCGTGATAAAGTAAGTACTGCAGTCGCCACTAAGTTCTCACATAAGATTATTCCACAGAGAAGTCAGTCCTTTGGAACCTCACCTGAGCCAAAATGATGTTTTTTTAAGGAGCTGCTCAGATGAATTTAATTCATGAATTAAGGAGCTGCTCTGGAGGAAGGGTGTATTGGGTAAAGCCGGGAAGCCCAGTGTCCGTAAGTTACTTGGTCCATACTTCTCCACTCTTACACAGCCAGCACCGCAAGTACAGTCTTTTGAGGCTCTGCAGCATACACTTTGGCACACTGCAGAAAGAAGCGCTTTCTGACAGTATCTACACCAAGCCTTCAGTAAGTTGCTCTAGCCACAATTTTCCACAGTGGAGCCTTGTACAAAAATCGCAGTAAATAAATATTTTCTGCTTGTTGTCAGTTTGTATAGTATGGTTATTACTGCTAGTTGCTGCGCAGACGCACTCTGGCTTTTACATTTTCTTTTTATTTTATGGATTGAGAATAAGATTTTTCTGAGTTGTGAAAATTACTTGCGCGTGTGGATCCCCAAGTCACACAGACGCTTAAAAAGCATTACCAGAGCTGTGGGAACCAGCCAGCTGTGGCTGAATGCATAATTTCCTTAAGACAGAACTCAAACACTCTACACCAAGGCTTTCTTCTGAAAGCCGTGAATTTGAACACATGAAATAACTATGTGAGGTCACAGATATGTTAAAAAAGCTGTTTGTGGAAGAGACAAAACAATTTTCTGCTGCTTCTCCAACAGGAGATTTATGTACTGAGCTATTCCCTAAGAAATCGGTCTTCATCCGCACATACTAGCACGTGGGACAAAACCCTCAATAACCCAAGTCTTGCACAATACAGGTGGGCTTCACAGCGAGGCTTTCTCATAGCTCAAATTCACCAGGATTTTGACAACACCCAAACAGAATTTTGAGCATTTTATGCTGGGTGCCAAAATCCCTAAGTGCCTCCTAAGGATAATTCAGAGGCTCCACATAAGGCATCAGTCACTTTCCATTTACTGTACAAGATGCTTGTAAGATGATTTAGTGTTCCTGATGCCGAGTGAAGTCATTTAGAGCCGGGCAAAGAAAAAGAGGACAAGCACAGAGACATGTACAAAAGACAGCTAACTGGGGCAAACCCAGGTCCGCCTGTGTCTTGCTGGGACACAGAATGCTAATGGCTAATGATGGCAGCTGACTAATGATGGAGGAAAGGCAAGCACCTCCTTAGCTGCAATGTATCAGGGGCTAGAGGACTTCTCAGAAACTGCAAGGTCTTTGCTTCCCAGCTCCAGACTTGAACCTCTGCTCCCACTTCCCAGAAGAATTTCTTAACCACTAGGGTAGACTGAAACCACTCTCTTCTTCCGTCTGCTAGACACAAGCTGGAAAAAGAAAAATGAGATCTATGGGGTCTGCGAACAAATAGGTAGGAGGGAATCCAAATATGAGTCTTGCTTTGAAGTGCCTCTTACCTAACTGGTCCCTTCCAACGTTCCGCTGCTGTTTACACATCTTTCCACTGACATACAAAAATACCCGAGTGTTACCATAAGGCAGCCCAGACTCAGGGCGCTCTCAGCGTTGAGGGAAAAGTCCTTAGCAGTCACCTAGAGAGTTGCATCTCTCTCGCTCAGGCTCCTCCTATGGCTTTCCTTTTCTCCACAGCAAGGTAACCATGATCAGAGGGGAAGAGGCTGGCTCTGTTCCAGGCAAGGTAACAGCCCGCTAGCAGGATGCTCCGGGCAGTAAGTGCTCTACCACCTACCCTCCTCAGCCTGGGAAGGACGTGCTTGCCAGGTCGGGGGACTCATTAGGCAGCCATGGTGCAGACTCCGCTCACCTTTCAATGGCAAGCAGACCTCCCCTGCCTTCCACCCGAAGATGCCATTGAGCACGCAGGGGACAGTTGGTTCCCAGAGAAGCGAGCAGTACACAAAGAGTAAATGGGCTCAGTTTCGCAGGATGATCTCTATGGCAGTCTCGCATAAGATACGGACTGCATTAAACTGCCTGATGTCTCCCTTTCAGCTGCCGTGTTCATCAGACTATGTGTGGCCCCGAGACTGCTGGACTCAAACTTTCCGTGTGCTTCAGCACGACCGCAAGTTTCATCTCCCGTCTCTACAGGAGATCAGACTGAACAACAAAAGCAATAAAAATATGGTAAGCAACTCTGCTGTTGTGCAAAGGAGATAGATCTTGCAAGACAAGATGACGCTCTAATGCCTGGGGGGGTTACAGATGTATGAGCAACTTGAAACATAGCAGGTGCTTGCTCATCTGCCCACAACACACATCTCTCCTGAAGATTAAAGCTTACATTCCTTACTTATACAAAATATATACACTTTGGGTTTTTGGTTTTTTGTTTTTTTTTTTTACCCAGCTGCTCTCTGAGCCATGGCCTGCCTGTATTTCTGCAATCATGGAGTAAAATCCTTTAAGTGAAGTGCATCTTCAAATAAAGAGTTAAGCGCTGCCATTATATAGATCTTTATTTTATTATTTAAAGGCAACATGCATCACACATCACTTTTGCCAACAGAGGACTTCAAGACAAGCACAGCATTACAGAAAGTCATGTAATCTATAATTCATTCACAGAATAGTACAGCATGTACTCAGGCATTTCTTCCATTGGATACATGGCATTCTTCTGAGATTAGCTCACTACTATGCCATTTTAATTACTGGATATTCATTCATTCAAGAAAAAAAACAAAACGCACACACCCACAACTCCAAGAACCTCACAAAAACCTGGAAATCTTAGAATTATGTCATTAGGAGAGAAGTGTGGGAGATGTGTTATATAAGCTTTTCAAGAAAAGCTCACCTTTTCTGACCTCTTCTATATATATTACTACATTTTAGCAATCTGAAGAAGGAAGAAGTACGCTTCGCGTTGGAAGAGGAATGTAATTAATTTCCCACAGTTACCGATGTTCTTCAAGCAAACCGGCAATCTTTTGCCATTTTCAAAACTTATTCCACTGTTCCTTGAGAAAAACAATTAGCATTTAAAGCAGTTCAAGGAGTACTTCCCATCAAAATGATGGCCTTTATATTACAGAAATGGAACAAGTAAAAACACATAAAGCAATACAGCTGGATAGACTTTACCCCGCCTCCTGCTTGTTACCTTGAATCTTATGTGGTCATCTTTGGCCACAAATCAGTAACAGAGGCAAGGTTACTCTCTACGCGATTCTAAATATAAAGTCTCATGAAATATTTAAACCACTTATATTATCCCTAACGCAGGGAACATCTTTTAACTTACTGGTGCAAGACTTCGTTATTAAATAAACAAGACTTAAAGCAACAGGATACATTACTGATTTTAAAATTGCAGTGAACAGCAGCCGTAACAATAACCCACTAGTGCTAGAAGTCTTCCTTTTTTTTTTTTTTTTAAAAGAGTATTATCAATGACAAGGTGTATGGTGCTCTTGATCTGCTCAGATAAACTCACACAAACTTCACACGTTACACACGAATGCGCTGTAACCACGTCTCTTAGCTGGTTGGAGAAGGGGGGCTGAAATGGTAGCCTCCATCATACTAAAAGGTCCAGACTACTGAACAGGAGTCTTAGATCTGCTGCTCCCACAGAGCATGGCCTTGGGAAGCCTGAAGCTAAAATAACTGGTCCATTTGTAAAAGAGGGAGCATACCTTAAAATATTCTACCTGAGGCTACTGTGAGAGGTAATCAACAAATTCAAGGCATTCTGAACACACTGAAGGAGCCAGGTAGACATTAGGCATAAAACAGAGTATCAGTCATCATAGAATCACAGAATAGTTCAGGTTGGGAAGGACCTCTGGAGGTCATCTAGTCCAGCTCCCCATGGAAAGCAGGGCCAATCTCCAAGTCAGACTCAACTTCAAAGTTAGATCAGCTTGCTCAGTGTCTTAGATGGCAAGTTTCAAGTAGTATGGCTTTTGATTTTATATCCACCTTCAGATAAAGTGTTGCGGATGATTATTAAAGAGAGTAATATGCAAAACGACAGACTACAGTTTTCAAAACCAGAAGGAATGTCTTATTAATTGCTCCTTACATTGTATGAGCAACTTTCTTCAGACTTAGTAAGATAACATTTGTTCTTCTTATATTATTTTATAGCAAACTATCAGCCTTGCTGAGCTTTTTACAAATACGTGTCAACATCAACTCTGAGCAACGATCCAAATTTTCTAATGAGGAAGCCGCTTTTGAGCTAGCAATTCCCCTTTGGAACAACCCCGTAGATTCAAAACAAGCAGATACCATCCAAGACTATTGAGCCATGTTAATTCAGATATCTGCATCTAATGTATAATTAAGGTTAAACCCCTTCAAGTGCTACCAAATGAGCAGCCTCTGATGCTTTTTTTATTTTAAGAACAAATTAGAACAGAATTATAAGCACAAAACTAGACTCATTTTACAGCACTATGCTATAAGTTAAGCTTACCTTTACAGTTTGTTCACCACTAAGTTAAAAATGCACAGAGATCCTGTTGTGCTTATTTCCTTGAGATTGCTTTGTCTTTCAAACGTTCATGGATAGTTCTTAGGGTATAATGATCTTATAGAAAACTGAACATTGCATAATCAAATATACAGGTTGAGTAGTAACAAAGTCATATGCCCCCCATAAACCAGAATGAATACAGTTAACCAGTATGAAACCATTCAAACCTATTTTTATATGTGCTGTATTCACAATAAACTGAAATGCTGCGAAGGAGCCATTGTTTTCTATGAATAGCATATACGTGTATTGAAGCCAAAATACACAATGTTTACCTGAAGATCAGATTCTATGGAACCATTTATGTCTTCCACATCATATTTGCATATCTTTGATTTAAAGAACTATAATGGCTGCAGTCTATTGCAAAAATTCAAATTTACTGTTATTAATTCTGCAAGAAGATGACAACTACCTGTACAGGTACAGAGATGGCACGCAGTTGTACAGAAGATGCATTGTAGGTAGATGTTGTGGTAGGAATAAATATTCATATATAACTTAATTCCTGATAAATCTGCAAATGAACCATCACAAATTAGACAAAATCCACTTCAAATGAGGTCTAAAAAAATTTCATTTAAAAGATATCAAAGGAACACTCCAAACCCTGTAAGTTTGGTGGGGTTTTGGGGTTTTTTTTTTGTTGTTGTTGTTGGTTTTTTTAAAGTTTAGCACATGAGTTTAAAATACAGATGACTTAAAGACAACTTGGGCATTAGCCAAGTCAAGCTTTGATCATAGAAAATAATTTTATGCCCAGACAGCTGGTGAAACTGTAAAGCAGCACTGCTGGATCTCAAGATTTTATCACGAAGCTTTCCATACTGGCAACTTTGTTAGTTTTTCAGCTCCTGAAGTTGCTATTAGTGGGAATTTTAGAATTTCATCAAGGGAAGAGGGAGACGAGGCATATGCAAGAATACCTTTCTAGCTCCTGCAGTTACAGGAAAAAAATGAAAAGGTGATTTACATAGACCCTAAAGACTCAAAAAGAAGAAAACCAAATTAAGATGAGATACTTTATAACCTTCAGATTTCTAAAAATTAATTTGACTATTTTACATACTTGAACCAGCAATATTGTGAAGTACTTAACACAACGTTAAAAGCAGTATGAGAGCAAAGGATTGCTTGCAAGCTATTAAAAAAAAAAGCCCTCAAAACAGTGAATGAATGAATGCAAGAACACATACTCCAAGCACTAGCAACACTGAAGGAAAACCAAGAAGGATTATTTCCTGCTATAACAGCCAATGTAATCATGCTCTGTACATTTCCTTCTGCTCTCCACCACTAAGTTGCCCTTTTGATAGCAGTCAGGGGTCCTACATCTAATTACAACAAAGGTTTTTAATTAAACCTCAAATATGCTTTAACAGCTTCTAGCATGAGCTTGCCCTTGATGGTGCCACTTGAGGTGCTCTCCTTCCAGGGATGATGAAGTAAATCTGTTAAAACCATGGGTGAAGATGCCTTTTTCCTGTGTGTGCTACTGCTTTTCACAGCTAGCCAGCTGCAAAGCTGCTTGCACTGGTATCAAGCTAAAAGAGCTTTCCCTGTGGGAGCTCTCCACCGTCTCCAAAATATACCGCTTGCTAGATTCTTGAAGTAGGAGGAAAGTGCACTTAAAATATTAAGGCAAGCACACAAAATGGTCTCAAATATGAGCCCAGTCCAACTTGGTGAACTTACCGGGAGCCTTCCCATTGACTTTAATGGGAATTGTAACACACTAGCAGAAGGAGAAGGGAGAACAGTACGGTTTCTCATATTTCAGGGCTCCTGAGAGTGCAGCATTGTGTGCCAAACATGAGGAAAATGAAGGGTTTATTCCAGTCACCTCAAATAAAACAATCATTCACTTCTTCCCCAGTAGCTTGTGAAACCTGGCTCCACTAGACTGGAAAGCATCTAAGGAAAATGAGTAAGGAACTTGAATAAAACTGGACAGGCAGGAACTGTTGCACAGGGTAGAAAAAAGCACCAGGAGAGGGCAAATTTTCAACACACAGCATCCAACAAAACTACATTTCATTCCTACCCATCCTCACCCATTCATCTTCCACCTTCCCATAAACAGACAGGTGACCAATAAAGCAACGAGAGAGATTAGTGTCCTTTTATGCTGTTCCATAAGCTGTCCTGCTTTTCTTAATGTCCCACTTTTTTTTGTGTGTGTGTGTGTATGTATGTATACACGCATGCGTGATGGGGAGATGGATTGAGGGGGGAGCCCAAAAAAGTGTGTGCAGAGGTGGGGGGGGGGGGGATTTGAAGCAGGTTCTCATTCAAGCCATCTGAAAAGTCTTTCTGCAATCAAGGGGATACTATTTCAGGAGACAGGGAGAAGGGGCAAAGGATTCACGTTGCTAAGGAGACACGTAGAAGCTGACATTCCTACATAAATTTCCATTTATACTGGGGAAGGAAGAGAAAGCTCTCCAAAGTTTGTGTAGATACCCTGGTAACTGACCGAAACCAACAGTTCTTTACAATTCGTTTGGGCATTACGCAATTTAAAACAAAACCCCAAACAACATTCAAACCCTCAGATATTACTCCACACGATGACAGAAAAAAAATAAGCACAGCAGCAAAGGAACCTGTGCGATTTCTACTCAAGCAGAGATCAGTTATTTCGCAGAACCTATACAAGGATTTCAAAGAAGCGAGGAAAAAGGAGAGCATCTAGAATATACAGTCAGCCCCTTGCCTTCTTTCCCAAAACAAACATCTTGTCCCTGTACGATTTACCCAACCGGAGAGCACAGCGATCCAAATGGATGATTTAGCAGTGCAAGCGTGTGTGTGGGGAGGACAGGGATGGGGATGAAAACGGGGCGGGGGGAAGAGGCTGGCTTCATTTGTCAATGTTTCTACTGGGACTCCAGAAGTTGGAGTCAGGCATAAAGTAAATAAAACAACCCATAAAAACCTAAACAATTCTGGTACTACAAAAGAATTTACAGAAAAATATTCAACAGGCAGCTTGTTTATATCATTCACAACCCGTTTTTTAAGTACTCCAAGCAATAGTGAAATGACATTAAAAAAATTTAAAAAAAAAAAAAATCTCTGACCAAAGACCTAGGAAGCTAAAGAACGAATGAGCATCATGAAATCAAAACAGGGAGTGTGGCAGGAAGGCAAAGGAGTATGAAAGACGATGGGAAGATCAGTACTTGCTAGAGAAAGACACACACAAGCACACCCAGGGGGACGGAGAGAGGGCCAGAGTCCAGGCGTCCTCACTCCGGACAAAATGACAATCGGTTTTTGGTTAGGAAGCCCCAACTTTCCAAGACTAGTGACTTCGGGGGATGGGGGGATTAAAAGATACTTGATCCCCAACAGCTTCTCGCTGTATGAGAACAACTGCCACACGGAAAAATCAAAACCAGTCCAAACTCGGGATGTTTTGTGAAAACGCAGTCAAAGGCAGATATGAAATCAGTCACCCCTTCCGCTCACAGAAGCCAACCTCACATCTCTCCTGCTCCCTAGACCATCTCGCAGGCAGAGGGACGAGCCGAGCACGGACTCTGAGTGCTCCCCCCTCCAGCACACGCTATTGACAGAGACCGCCGCCGCCTTCGCCCCAACCCGCAAGCCAGGGAAAAGCGGGGTCGGGGCCGCGCAGCCCGGGAAGGGCAAGCGGCGGGACCGGGGAGGCAGGGAGGAGGATGAGGACGATGGGGATGGACGAAGCGGCTCGGGAACGGGCGAGGTACGGAGGGCAGGAGGACAAAGGTGCCGGGGACTTTTCCCGGCGGCGGCCGGAGCGGGGAGCCGGGTGGGGAGCAGGGGCGGCAGCGGGCGAGGCGAGAAGCCCGGAGGGGGAGCGGGAGATGGCGGGGGCAAGGCCCCGGGCACTACTCCGGTCCGGGGCGGGGCTGGTCCCGGGAAGGGGCTGGGACACGGTCCCCGAGGAGACAAGGGCGAAG
>NW_008795695.1:17712491-17726195 GCF_000699145.1 Aptenodytes forsteri | reverse complement strand
GCAAGCCCGGTCCCTCCCGCCCCCGCTGCCAGCTCCGCGTTACCGCGCCGCTACGGCGAGGAACCGGGAGAAACGAAAGGCGGCCTCGGATGCAGGGTTAGCGGTGTCTGACCTTGATTCCTTTTCTGAAGTGACCTTTTAGATCAACGGTTATTAGTGGCCGGTTTAAAAAAGAGGAATGCAGCGTTTCATTGTTCGTCCGCGGACGTACTTGCAGTTGCCGCTCCCCTCTCCTGTCAGCGGCGTTTCTGAGCCCGAATTAAACCCTGAGGAAGGATGAGTACTTTGCCCGGTTTTCATTTCATCTCTGTTTATTTTGCTTAATTAGCATTACGGTGCTGAGACTGTCAAGGGCACATGTTTTGGTTAGTTATTAAACATGGGTACTAGTATAATTCACTGTCTAAAGCAGCTCTCCCTCATGAGATAGAAACACACACACGAAGTTGGAGTATAATGTCCATTAAGGATTATTAAAAAAGAAGAGGAGGAAGATTCAACCCGCAGACTTGAAAGCGAATGCTGCTACTTACATTTGAGGCAGAACTATAAAACGGGAAGAGAGAAATCAAGCCAGCAAAGCCATCATCTAGTGAAGAAACAGAAAAAATCTGTCCCATAAGTGCTAATTATTAAATCCCTATTAAATATTATTTAGCTTTTTTCCCCAAAACTTCAGTTTTCTTTCTAAGATCTCCATCTTCCTTCTAACTGTAGGAATGTTCTCATTAATTTCAAAAGGTGCAGGATTAAATCCTAATGGTTTACACAACTTTATTCCAAGTTTCATTTCACTCGGTTCATAGTCCTTTAAGGCAGAAGCAGAAAGAAAGAATATTATTTACACTGCAAGCTCCTCAGAGCACAAACAGCTTTGCTCTTACAGCTGTTTATAGGAGTTAGCCTATGAGGTCTAGTCCTGGTTTCCCAGTGCCATTACGTTAGAGAACACTTACATGTATTGCAACAATTTCTCCTTTTCTTAAGTATTTAGGTGCCTCCTCTGTTAAAAACACAACCACCAAAGCTCAGTGCCCCGATACCATAGTAGGTGTGTTAGAGTGCATATACAAACTGCGTGATATTAGCAGAAGTTAGGTGTGTATTTGTAAGGGCTCTAAGCCACAGGTATTTGTCAATCAACTAGCGCCGGTCTGTAATTAATCCTGAAGAAGAAATGCATTTCCTTGACCTGTTACTGCTAGAACTTGGAAGAAAATTAGAAGTTTGGGTTTGGGGCTTTTTTTGGTTTTTATAATGTCTGGTATTACTTCAGTAGTTACGTACCAGACATTAATATGTTAGTCAATTAGTTTGTCTGAGTCATGTTTCTATTGCCTCCCAATTGTAAAATGTTAATTATTGGAAGAACATAGCAAATATAATTTAAAAAAATGAGAAAGGATTTAAAAATTGATAAAGAGCATAGGTGTGCCAAGCTAAACACACTATGTCAAAACTGTCTGAAATGCAGAATCATGGTTCTGTTCTAGTATTTCATAAAAAGGAGAAGAAAATGTCAACAGTTTACTAGGATATATGAAAACTCGGGATATTATATACAGAAATAACACTGGTGCCTATAGTTAATGTAGCCAGCACTTTCTGTACAAGACTTAATTTGTTTTTACTTTATTAAACCTTTGCTGTTTGGGCTGGAGTTGCCTCTGGAAGATACCTGCCTCAGGTTGATTTTTTTTTTTTTTAAAGTTCCAGCTAAAGTTCAATCATATGTAGTCTGAAAAATACATATTTTCACTGCCTACAAAAAAAAAGAAAACCAACAACTTCAACAGGTTTCTCACTGAGAAGCAGAAAGTTGATGTACAGCCCCCACAAAACACAAACCCAACCACAACCTGCACACCGCACTGCAGTTTGCTGTGCTCAAGAGAAATGTGTTTGCATCTTAAATTCTCCAAGGATTTCATCTGTAGTGAGCGTGCTGCATCCATTTACAGCTTCTGTGTCTGAATGAATGGTGTATCAGCAAATGGATGCTTGGGCATGCTCCAGCCTTCATCTTCCAGCCACCCACTGTGCCTGAAAGTACCTGGGAGAGCCTGCTGTGGGAATGGAGATGTCCCCCCCGCCTCAGAGATGTTTTGCTCAAGGGGCACAGGAGAAGCAGCCCAAGTGGTGTGACCGCTTGGTCCTAAGGCACCGTCAGACATCAAGGGTTCAAGGGTTAGGAAGGCAGCCAAGGTTTCACAGAGGGCAAGGAGGGCTGGAAAGAAGGAGGCAGAGACAGCGTAAATGTACAAGCAAAGATTAAGTGAATAGAGGCAAAATAGGAAAAGACAGCAAGGAAAAACGGAAATAGAGTTCAGAACAAAGTAGCAAGCACCATTGCCTGGAAATTTGTCTTTGACTTAAGGACTACTGCGACCATCTTTTTTCCTTTAGTGAATGGATATGAAATCAACTGGAAAAGCCTGTGCCCTGCCTCCCTGGGGGGTCAGTCCACAGAAGGAACAGCTACTGAAACTATTAGTTCAAATGATAAGGATCTCCTCTGTGTCACTATGAAGCTCTGACCTTTGCTGATGATATAAGTGGCGGGTCAGTGTAATTTCACACAATGTGCATTTCCACTGCACAAATTACTCATTTTTTTAATGTCTGAATGACTTACCTGGATTCAGGTTTGGAGCTTATGTTGACAAATGAAATAAATTACAAGGATGTTTTTAACATGTAAGATATTGCAAGCTTGTTAAATATTCCCAAATATCAAGTGCAAAGCACCCAGATTTCTCTTACCATCAGTAGGCAGTTTTGACAATTCTCAATCAGTCTGTACATGAAATCCCTCTTAGGAAACAGAAAAAAATATACCATCTCCAAATCTGACAGAGATATTCATTACTGTTTATGAGAACCCATATGCTAAAGTCACAAAGACCATGGAAGTATCCCAACAGAATTAATACTGTTGTATTCAATAAAAAGTCAGTATGGAGGTAAAATGCAATAAATAAATAGTAAAGCTTCTGAGAAGTACTGACTGCCTGCTTCATTGCCATGGAGAGGCAGGGATCCTCCGGGAACATAGCTCATTCTCGTGTGTTAAGTTAGTATGCCACCATTAACATTATTCAGTACATATGTAGAAACAGCTGAATTAAATCAGTCTAAATCTCGTCATTTCCAGACTTCTAAGTGTTACACTTTGGAACAACAGTATCTTTTAAAATACAATATATTATTCTACATATAATTTAAAATAGACTAGTTCTAATTTAAAGCATTTCCAATGTGTAGTATTTTTCTAAGATACTTAAGAATGTTATAAAAGTAAACATTGTAGTAGTTAATCTCTAAAATGACACCCCATTTCTCAACAGAAGTATTTTTTCTTAGGATATCACCACAGCACCAGCATTTACCCTTTCTCTGTTGTTTTTTCTCCAGTTTGTATTTTGACTGTTACAACTTTTTTTTTTTTCCTTTCCCTCTGACTTCTCTATTTTTCTTTTGGCACTCTCTCTCTCTCATACATTGTACCACTACATCCATAGGCCATAGACTCAAAGAATAATTTAGGCTGGAAGGGGACCTTCAGAGGTCATCTAGCCCAACCCACTGCTCAAAACCAGGTCTAATCAGATCAGGTTGCTCAGGGCTGTGTCCACTTGAGGCTTGAACATCTCCCAGGATGGAGTTCCCACAGCCTCTCCGAGCCCTGGTGCCATGGTGTTTGAACGCCCTCCTGGTAAAAAAGCTTTTCTAATGTCTAATCAGAGTTTACTGTGTTCCAACTTTTCCCTATCGCTTCGTGTCCCATCACCATGCACCTCTGCAAAAAGTCTGGCACCATCATTTTTGTGTCCTCTGGTCAGGAAGTAATAAGGTCTCCTTGAGCCTTTACTTCTCTGGACTGAACAAACCCATCTCTCTCAACATCTTCCCATACATCGAGTGCTCTGACCATCCTCATTGCCCTGTTCAGGACTCACTCCAGTATGTCAATATCTTTCCTGTACTGGGGAGCCAAAATTCTGGACAGAGCACTCCAGAAATGGTCTCGCAAGTGCTGAATAGAAGTGGAGGATCACCCTCCGGGACCTGCTGGCTACGTTCTTGCTAAGAGAGCCCAGGATGCTCTTAGCCGCCTTTGCTGCAAGGGTGCATTGCTGGCTCTTGTGCAGCTTGCTGCCCGCCTTGACCACCAGGTCTTTTTGTGCAGAGCTGCTTCCTAGCTGGTCACCCCCCAGCCTGTACTGGTGCATGGGATAATCACCCCCAAGGTGCAAGATTTGCATTTGCATTTGCATTCTTGAACTTTGTGAGTTTCCTGCCAGACCATTCCTCCAGCCTGACCAGGTCCTTCAGAATCACAGTCCTGCCCTCCAGCGCGTTGGCTGCTCCCCCTCCAGCTCAGTGTTGTGCGCAAATTTGCAGAGAGTACTCTTCATGCTGTCATAAGTCACAGCTGCAACAACTGTATACCTAGTCAAGGGTCCTTCCAAGTCAAAGAGCTGAAGAGATTGACCTGAACACGATAGACACTGCATAAGGAAAACTGAGTGAGACAAACCTTTTCCCCCTTCAGTCATGAACAAGACTCTTACATGAGAGCAGTAACAAGCAGTTGAAGCCCAGTCCCATATGTACCAAGCTGCCTTCTACCTCTATTGTCAATTCTTTGCAGAGTCAATAGGAAGAGCTGTGCAGCAGAGGTCCCCTGAGAAGGTTCCAGCCCTGCAACCTTTAAACAAGCATCCATGCAAGCAAGATGTTGATTTCTGTGGGACTTCTTCCATTATGCATAGTTAGTATCTTAGGACTAGACCCTGCAATAATAGCAGTAGCACTGAAGCGGCAGTTCAGAAATCTTTCCCTGAAGTGGATTAGGGTCTGAATTATGCATGGGTTGAGGTCGCTGCTGCTAGCATGCTTCATTTTAAATTAGATTCTAAAGCCAAATAGCACCCAAACTGGGAAGTACATCACCACCTAAGAGCTACTGCATTTTCCTTAACCACGGTGAACCTGTCACTATGCAGCAGAAGAAAACCTTTAGTTTCTCAGTAGTGGTTTAGTACTGGCTGTGCCACGAAGTGCACAGTCACTGAGAAAAAAATGAGGCAGATACTGAAAAAGCCTGGGAAAAGTTTATCCTTAGTAGGAATAGAAAATAGTGGTATTTCCATACAAGAAAACAAAATGTCATTTGAAGACTGTGATGAAGCTGAATGTGACATATTAAAGAAAATAAAAAAGGTAAGTAGAAACTACTCTTTGCAACAGGTGGTAGAAATACCAAGGGAAAATTGTGCTAGTGACACACAGAAAATTCAATGTGACTGATTTATCCAAAACTAAGATGATGAGCATCATTACTGCAAATTTTAATATCCTTTTTTTTCTGCAGAGGCTGGGATTGTAAAAATGTTATCTCCTGATATATCATCACCTCATATGGTCAAATGAGCTACTGCGAAACCTCCCAGACATCATATCTGAGAAAGTGTATTTGTTCTGCTTGTTGATGCCTGTTGGAATTTCTTTCACAATGTTTTGAATCTTTCCCCAAAACGTTGTCATTTGTACATCTGACTGAGTGCATTTCCTCACTCATATATTTTAACACTTCTCATATGCCCTCGAGCATCAACAGAAATGCATTTTTCATTGGCTGGATTCATGTTGCTGTTTGTTTCATTGCATTTGTAACGTGACATTCGTTTTTGTTTTGTTTTGTGTGGTTTTTTTCTCCTGGTACTCCACTTAAAATGGCAAAGTATTTAGAGAGAGCAAGCTGGTTCATTTTATTCTGCTGTATTAAGAGAATGCCTCTAACGGCAATGTTAGAGCTAATCCAATTAAAATTAATGACAAAAATCAGCATTTGAAAAAAGGGATATATGGGAACTTACAAAACACAGCAAGAAGTCAAGATTTCCGCTATATCTACGCACCTTGATCACTTTGGTTAACGTGAAGGTCACCTAGAAAGCCATTCCTACCCAGCGTCCATACTGTGGATCTAGCTCCCCTGCTAGTGGGAAGGACAGCCAAGGCTGGAAGTTTTGTTGCTACTGCGGGTGTGAGACCGATCCCATGTCTGTGCTCCCTCAGGCTTTTGCCTTCCCGTGGTCCATTTGGCGCAACAAATACCAGGCACAAGACATCCCCCAGCAGCAGTCCTGCAGTTGCCTCTTCCTAAACTCCAGCCCTTTCGTCTCCTTATGTTTCCTCTCTTTCTGTGTTGCCCTTAAGTAGAAATGCAGATGAGGAAGGGCAGCTAATGATTGTTGAGGACAATCCTGGAGGCTAACTCTAAATATCCCTTCCCTCCCTCCCCCCATTAGTAGTCTAGCAAGGCTATTGTTTTATTATTATATGGGAGAATTACAGTCCTATTCTGTGCACTGCCTTCAAGCAAATTGTTTGGATCTTTCTCCTAAATGAGGGAAAGGACAGTCTCCTGGCTGTTTTTTTGGATACCCTGAGAATCTATAACACGTTTTAGACCCATCCTGTTTCTTGTAATCTCCTCTTCTATCAGATTAACTTCATGCATGTTTAACATTCAAGAAAAAGAAAATTGAGACCTAGCAGTTCCCTTTCCTCCTGTTTTTTCCTCCACATTGTACACTCACCACCTGTTTTTAGCCAAGAAGTAGTGCTCTGCAGCTCCAGTTGCTATGTTGTTCATATTAAGACTGCCAGTAAAAGATTCTCATTTGGCTTCTCTCAGTCATATAAGAAGTTAAAAAAAAGTAAAGGGAAGCTTGCAGTCAGAAATACAGCCAAGAAGGGCTTGCAGTGAGCAGTCTTAAGAACTTAAAATAAATTCTTAAGAGAATCGAATACAAAGCTTCAGCAAATAGGGCAAATTTTTAGAAGACTGAGAAAATAGTGAATGTTAATTAGGATGTTTCTCTAGATCTATTTTTAAGAGTTGTGTTCATCAAAATCCTTCATTTTCATAAAGAAACAATAGGCACAAAATCAAGTTTCAAAATTACTTTAAAACCAGAAAAATGAATTTAAGTTTGAGAAAAAAAATCAGTTTGAGGAAAAAAAAAAAAATCTTATGGAAGATGACTGTTACACTTTCTTCTAATGTATGTATCTCTCCGCTAGTTGGTTAGGTAAATTGCTCAATCCCCTAGTCCACTTAATCTGGGCAATGAAAATCCAATGGTAACATCACTGAAAAAACAGTGAGTCACTTTTCCTAACTCTGTTTACCACAGTCCTGTGTTTCTTCCTTCACTGGTTGTCTCCACATTAAGAAATAGGGAGAATGAAGGAGGCTGTCATGGTCTATTGAGAGATGTCAAGACACCTTTGATGTCTTCAGGATCCTTGTTCACTTGGAGTAAAATATTAGTTATGAAACGAGGGACCAAAGAGCTGGTGAAGAATGTGAAATTAGTAGAAACAATAGTACAATACAATTTACAAAAATTACATTTGTCATTCAAAAGACAAAAATAGCTCACACTGATGTCCAGTGTATTAAATCTACCTTCACTGGAGCACAAAGCATGTACCAGTCAATTACTGATTGAGAGAAAAGCCATATGTCAAATACAGTATATGATAGATTGAAGAAAAATCACTTTGACTAGCATGAAAATTAAACCCAGTCCCAGATTCTTTGCATACCCCAAACTCTTATTGATTTGAGTAGATGAATACGTTAGGAATGCAGACTAGGTGCAGAACAAGCACTGGTAATAAATATCCCATACCTTTTTGCAGTATAATTTTATTCCCCTTTCTCCCCTTTGCAGCCCTTTGAAACATTTGTGTTTTGGTATTGCTTTTTAAAAATCAGTAAATAAAAAAATTCCAGTTCCTTTTCAATTTAAGGAGCAGAGGGGCGCGCTGAGACTTTCCCTTTTCTTTTATCGCTTACAGAAACATTAGATAATCCCCACGGCTTTATGTCCTTCTGGGACCACAGTGGGATGACAGCGCTGCTGGTCTTGCCCTGCTGCTGGAGTCTTGGCTGTAGGCAGCATATGCAGAGGCACACTAAGAACAGATGTCTGCAGTACACTGCGCATTTTGACATGAACCATTACAGACCTTCTGCGCTGTGCATCCCTCCGTCTCCAAAATGTGGGTTAGAAACTGCCCTTCTGTTTTGAGTAGGATTCAATTGTTTGAAGAGCCCCATCCATGTGAAGAATGAAGGACCCGATTCACAAATGGATGCAGCCTGAACGGCCAAGGAGCATTAGGAAGAGGGGGAGCCATGTGCTGGGTGCTTGCCTTTGCATGAAGACAACTGCAGTTTGGCAGTGCAGGTCTGGGGTCTGAGAAGAACAGATTCCTTGGCTGTGTTGCATCTTCTGTCTGGCTCTTCAAAAATGGCATTTGGGATCCAAAACCTGACTAGAAACAGTGGCACTATACCGAAAACAAATTAATTCCCAGCACTGCGAAAGAAAGGCATGAGACAGGAGTTGGTTGGAAGAGTTTGTTCTTCTTTTTAGCCGACATCAACTCATATCCCACTGCCCTGCCTCCCCCCTGAAATAGTGTGCCTGACAGGGAAGCTCTTCGTGTAAATGTCAATGATTTTACAGCAGTGTTGGATCAGTCTCTCATCTATAGCAATTCGATTCACATGGTTTTGGTAGAGAGCAGTGACATAAAGGTATCCTGATACAAAAGAAAACAATGTCTGGCCTCTTTTGTGCTTAATAGCACCAATTCCCACTCTGGAAGGAGTATTCACATACTTTAGGTTAGACATGTCTTCAGTGCCCTGGCAGACAGAGGCAGATGTTTTCCTCTCTGCGCTTTATCTGGCAGAGAACAGGGCTGGAACCAGCCTCACAGGCTGCCAGAAGAAAGTTAGCAGAGAGCACAAACTTTTAAACACTGCAGAATTTGGCCTGACTATTACAAATGAAAATAGAAATTAATTTCAAAGTATTTACCCACAATTCTCCACTCCTTGCTATTTTAAGTGAGTTACTCCGTTTTGTTGTCTACAACTACCCAAAGTTTTAAATTTATGGGTTTTTAGTTTGGTTTTTTTCTTTTTTTTTTAAGTTTCAGCTTTATGGAAATTGTGTGACATCCGTGAGGGTTGGGATCAGATCCAAACTGTGTGCCATAATTATTTTCAAACCTTGCTGAATTGTGTGACAACTTTAGCTTAACGCCAGTATTTCTGTTTAGCACATAAGCGTCAGATGGTGCTGCGTATGAACAAGTGTACATGGACATGATAACCTAGCATCTCCATATTGACTTGGAGTGACTCCATGTCCCTGGCTTTAAAACTATGCAAATTAAAGTTTGTCATACTGAATTTGTCTCCTCTTCCCACTCCAAGAAAGAAGCAAGAAGAATGTGAATTTCAAAATGTAGTAGCAAAATGTGTTGTTTTTTCACATCGATTTCTTAATTAAAATTAATGAATTCTGTGGCAAGAATAGTACTTCCCAGTGGGGGGAGGAGGCAAAGGACTGTTGTGAGAATTAGAAATAGCCACGCAATTTGAAAATAATAATTTCTGTCAAATATTCAGCGGCCTTCCTATCTCAAAGCACTTCCAGTCTATGCATTGGTTTATTTCTTGTATTAATGAGCCGTAAGCATTTGTTCTTGCTTTTGGTGGCTGTTGCTTTGCATTTGGGAACTTTAAAAGAAAATGTAATGTGTAACAGGCGTTTAATAAGGTTTTCTGAAAGCTCCTGGATCAGGCTGACCTTTCATACTTAGGATGCTGGGGACTCTGCCTTTTCCTTGCTTCAGAACTATGTGTTTTTTCTTCAGACAGAGAGTACAGAGAAATTAAAAAATAAATACAACAGCCTTCCAAATCCCTTTGCACTGCTAGCTATGAGGAAAGCTGATGAAAAGTTGGGGAAGTAATAAGGAGAAATGCAATGGAAAGTTAAGGCTGGAGTGGGAGCTGAAGAAGGGTGGGGATTAAATGTCAAGGATCCTGAACAGAAATTGTAAAAATAAAAAAAAAAACCCAACACCAGGAATACCTACAAAATGATGAAAAGAATGATTATGTACAAGGAGGTATTCAGAATGTGCAAGAAGCAGCAGCAGGGTTGAACTGCTAAACTGAAGCTGCGGAAATGTCAATGAAATACAATGGGATTTGTAATCCCTATGACAAGCTTAAGAGTAATCAGTTGTGGAAACTCAGATACACTCATGTATTACTGAATTCAAAGGTTTGGACACCTGATAGTCTATGTGCTATCTGTGACTGACATGGAAAAGATGGATTACACATAAAGACGCAAAAAATTGATGCTCATTTAATAGGCATATTGTATTTAAAAAGTAACGTTTAAAGGAGAATGGAAAGAGCAAAAGGAAACACGTGGAGTTTATTTTTGATGCAGTTCATAGTGTGATCAAACTGTGAGTATAGGGCTTTAAGAAGAATATAAGCTAGGATAGATAATAGATGCAAGGCATCCTAAGTTGTCAGAGCAAAGTCTAATACCAGTGAAAACTATAACTCAATTCAAAGCATAAAAAAACCCCAAACATAAAAAAGCAGCACTAGAATGTATATGCTAGCATCGGAGGAGATACCACATCCAGTAACACCGATACTGTAAATATGAGAATGACAAAACTGAGAGAAGCAGTGGACGAAGCTCATACCATGACAATGAAGAGCCATAAAGTGGGAGGGCAAAGAATATTTACAGAAGGAAAGACATCGAAAACTGCAAAAGGTATGGGAAGACACCAACCTACAGCTTAAATAATATATATGTTGAGCAAAAGAGGCAGAATGAAGGAGATGAAATATCATGCAATAACGCATCCAGGTCACCTAGAAACCCACTGAACAGTCTTGAATAAAATGCTATTACTGGGGGATTATTCCATATTTCTTGGTGTGGTACCAACAATAAAGAAGGATGGCAAAATTGAGTCTGCATTTAGGTAAAGGTCATTAAATTTGATTTTAAATATAAAATTGCAGTCGGAACAGCTGTTACCACTGTTAAAAATACCAGCACACAAGGAAGAAAATATGCAAAAACCCAGTGTAACTATTCACTAGCCCATTAACACATATGATTTATTTTTGGTCAAGCGTTCAGAATGCTAGGCAATGTGGCGTTGTCTATAGGATTATCAGCCATATAAATTCTTCACATATCCACCAAAGAATCTAAAAGACGGTATAAAGCAAACTATCCAGGTGATATATTTGCAAATCTTTCAAGGCTCTGAAAGAGGAAGTAAAAAACAGAGGTGATGCTACCAGCACTGCCTTTGTTTTAAACTTCCTTGATGTTTAGAGTAAAGGTGCTAAGAATAGCAATTTAGTACTAAGAAATTAAATAGCTTTTAAAATATTTAATTAAAAATTGAAAATTATTATTTTAATGCATTTGCATACCCAAGGACTTTAAAAAAAGTAAAAATCTATGTGGGATTAAAATGAAATGATAAAATTCAAGGGTCTTCAGGTCCTTGAAAGATAATTCAGTATTGATAGACATTGATAGAGTGAGGGACAGGAAGGAACCCATTCCAAAAATAGGAAGTTTCTCAGGGGAACAACAGCTACGGACTATTTCCAGTAACTTCTTATCTTACGAGAATGAGGCCAAGAAATAACAACCAACCTCTTACCAGAAGAGTCATCTCACTGTTTGAAGCAGCCGAAGAAGACAAAAAGGGAGCAGAATAGTGGGAAGTGAGGAACATTAGTACTGGCATTCTGTATGTTGCATATGCCAAATTTCTGGAAGGCACATTTAGGCTCCCTTTCTATATGCTGAAGAGATCAATGTAATGAATACTTGATTTCCTTTTGGAGGGACTGTGAAGTCTAAATAGCATTTTTACCCACCTTTTATCTCAAGCTCGTATAGTTTCTGACAATAGCCATCTAGAAGATGATGAATTGATAGATTCCAAAATACTGTAATTGAAACAATATACATTTTATACAGCCAGAGAAGAGGATAATGCAGCAGAAACATTTAATTAGGATTATTTTATATTATATTAACAACTTGGTTGAGTAATTATGAGTTCTTATATTTCATAAAATGAGACTGCTATATTATCCATATTCTGCTATATTATCCATTTTATCACTGTCACAGAAATACAGTGACAATATCCAATGCTGATTTGTTGGTCCAAAGTCTTTCCACAGCAGATCATGATGCAGTATTCCTAAGAGCTGGATGTTGACTCTGGTCTAAAAAGAGACTTGGAAAAATCCTCAGTAATTAGGTATTTCTTCTACTGACTGTATACTCTAAGAAGCTCATGTTTGTTATTTACTGCTACCTGCATAATGAATAATTACACTCAATAAATTGTTTCCTGCTATGCCATTCTCAGATGGTTGGATAAGATTAGTCACAGCAGAAGGTACCTTCATCCTTTTCAAAAGGCAATCTATTTTTTCCAGAAACATAGGCATTCATTTAGATGAGGGAACTGCCTGATAGCCTATTTTGAGTTGCAGTGATTTTTTAATCACCTTTTCACATACCTATTGGTTGTGGAAAACAGTGTAAATAAAGGGAAAATTTCTCATTTCATGGTTTTACTTTATCTTCAAACGCATGTATGCAGATGCATATAAAACACAACATAAATATAATATGCTTAAATACAATCTGCCTATAAATACATATGTATACCGCACATATTTTAAGTGGAGGAAGAAAAGAGTAACTGTCAGAAATTCATATCCTTCTGTCTTGGTAAAGCCCCAGATGTATGCATAATGTAGAAATAATATGAATAGCATTGATCCCCACTGTTCCCTTCAATTTACTTTATTGTGGTGCAGAATCAAACATTTAATTTAAACACTGGTAAAAATTAATGTCTGCACTTGAGCAGAGAGGTTCTAATATAGCAACATGTATCCAGCAGCAGGACCTGCTGAAGGCTCCTGTTGAACTACATGTCAAATTTTTGGTAATTGCATTCACAGGCAATGAGATTTAGTATAACCCTATTAATCTTGATATCGCTCAGGATAAATAAATCAGAAGATACGGGTCTATATATAAATGGCAAAATTTTTCACAATTGACTATAAATTATATAACTTTGTGTATTAATATGGAACTCCTAAAACAAGTAAGATCAGATACCTTACGCACGTCAAAATGCCTAAGCTCACTTTGAAATGAAAGTAAACTTCCAAGTTTTCTTGCAAGTGGGATTATCATTGGGTTGCTACTATCCCTGCTCATTTTAAAGGTGTGGGATGAAAAGCATATCCCATGGGGCAAGCTGAGAGGGACTTCAGTGCCTTAAATGAATCATTATTAATATATCTTCTTGTGAACACCTTGGTACTCTAGTCCCACTCAGGTAAGTTCAGCCACATGAAGTACAACTATTAGCAGGAATTCTGGTATTGCTATCTTCTCTCAGACTTTGTCAGCCAAACTTCTTTTATAAAAGTTGATCTAATAGTTTTAGCTTGAGCATAGTGCATAGATCACTATCAAATGATTACAATAAAGAAATAGATTACAGTGCTTAGCTATGAAATTTGGCATAGAAAAGATGAATTGTCATTTATTTTCAGCATCAGTCTCTGAAACAGTTAGGTCTCTTAAACCATTTAAATGCTTTTCCCCATCTTAGAATTCAGTAAGTCAAAGGTACAACAAGAAGTACTTTGATCAAAGGTAAAGAGGGTTGCAACATTGCCTCATCAGCACTTGTTTTTTTAATGGCAGTAATTTTGTGCAAATAAGA
>NW_008795695.1:17708584-17712468 GCF_000699145.1 Aptenodytes forsteri | reverse complement strand
AAATAAGTGTGTGTGCATATGTTTTTATGTACCAGTGGTAGTTACATATACTAACAATGGTAGGCTTATTAAGATATCTTTTCAAGGTTTATAATGTACTAAATCTTTTAGCAGCTTCACACATCTGCAATTTAATTAAAAACAACCACTTACCAAAGGAATATTTCATTCTTTCATCCCCCGATGTTAATGATCTCTTCAGATATTTACCTTGTCTAAAGCCCAGGTTGGACAATGCTATATCCATCTTCAGTACTGTGCAGTTGGTTTGGGGTTTTTTTTAGGTTGACTGGACACCTGACATCTGCAGCTCATCTGGGTTCTTTTATCCAGGTGGCATCAAGCCACCCTGCAATTATATGCTTAATGCCTCTGGAAGCAAATTCATTCCCGGTCTCCAGCTAGGTCTGAGCTTGGGAGGTCTCTGGGTATCTCACTTTAAAATCATTTGGTTGGGTGTCAAATACTCATTCATATAGTTGAAGAGGCTTAAAAATATTACTTATTTAAATTCTTTCTTGTAGTTGTGTACAATTAGACTCATGGTAATTAGGGGCCTAAGTCTGCTCAAGCTAATTTTAATGGCAAAACCCCAGTTAACATCACTGGAAAGAATACAAAGTCCTGGTGGCTTTGCTAGTGCCTATGTATACACACACAGGAATTGCTTCATCCATCACTGACACTCAGCTGTCACTGTCTGTCTAGAATAGGCATCATCACCAGTAAAATGTCATTTTATTATTTGCCTTTCAGAACAATCCCCAGACTTCTTGCTGGATTTGTGGTTGCTGTTTTATTTTCAGTGTTATAATGTCCTTAAGTATACATCTTCCAATTTGGGGTATGCTGCTTTCTCTGGAAAAAATAAAATAAAATTAATCTCTTCTGGAAAAGGAATGCTATTTTCTTTCAGTGGATAAAAATAAATACAAATAAAGTAACCATGTCTGATTATATGAATCCTAATGCTGGCAGACAAGGGCTCTATTCAGTTCCCTGTAGAATGAGGATAAATGTGGTCAAAGGATTTGCTCTGAGCATCGTCTATATGTTGGGGTTCTCCTTAAAGCATGGAAGAAACAATTCTCCACCATCCCACTGAGCAGCTTGAAAATTATGGATTTAGTCTTGTGTGGAAGAGAAAGAGGAAAAACATCCCGAGAATACCGCTAGGTGAAGACATCCCCATCTAGCCGTACAGACTTGTTATTTACAGGAGAGGGTGCAGATGCTGGTTATCCGAGCTGGTGGCTACGGCTGCAGCCTCTGGCGAGGCTCAGGGTGTCGCACATGTGAAGGAGGCGTAAATCCACTTTGCCCTAGCTAGAGACGGCTTGTTGTTGGAGGGGCAATGCAGAGCATCCTGCAACAGCAGGACGAGGAGACGTGCCCCTCACGTGCAAACCCCAACAGGAGGCTCTTAGGCAAGCAGACACACCAGCTGCGGGGAAGCGGCTTGCCGGGAAGTTTCCGGCAGCACACGGGTTGCAGGGTTGAACCCCTCACAGCAGCAGGCAGGACTTTCACTCCTTGGAAAGGAAGATCTGGTTTAAAAATTCAACCGTGACCAAAATAAAGGGGTGTTTCTCTATAGTCACTCGTCTGTTGTCTCAATTCTCGTGTTGCAACTTTTACTGTTATTTTTTTGAATTTGAACCTTGCTGTGTAATAATTAGCCTTCATCTGAAAATTAGAAAGGAGAAAGGAGCTTTTAAGCTCTCAACCGCAGCTCCACAGGGTTAGGTATTATCACTTACTGTTCTGACATCTATTTCAAATGTTTCTTTTTTTCTTTTAAACTTTCCTTCTTTGCGACCGAAGGAGACACTCTTGACTTCATTTTCTCCTCCACTAAACGAAGAGTAACACATTTAAGATTAACTGCATGTGAGGTCAGGCAGAGCAGCCAACATTCTCGTGACTTTGGACACCAGATGGTCTCTAGGAAAATGTTATTGGCACATTTTAGTCCCAACTATAATGACTTTAGAGAAAATAGTGTGATGTAAGCCTGGGACTTAAAAGGAGAGCCGAGGAGGGTATAAACAACTGCACTGGCTGTTGACATCAGGCAATGCTCATAATCACTCGCTGAGATGGGAATTTACAATGTTCTTCAGCAGAAAACCTTCATTTTCTGCCTATCATTTAAAAGGTTTCTTGCAAAAGTTTGAACTTGCATCACAATGAAAACAAGTCATAAAAGATACTTATTATTTCCTGATTTGATGTCTTACATGATTTGCTCTTTACAACACACATTTCAAAGGCACAGTTCAGGATTTGAATTAAAGGTTGGTTACACATTTTCTAATTTCTGCTTTTGTGAATTGTAATAGTTACAGGTAGCATTCAAATGGATTTGAGGGCTTCTCATGGGATTTTGTGCTAATAAATCTAATTCAGTAGTATGTTCTTCAGTGCGAATATATAATTGAGATTTCCAATATTTTGTCTGCCAGTGTATTTTGGAAGTATCCACTCAGATCTAACAAAAACTAAATGTATCCCTCACTTCAGTAGGAAATACCTTATTTATAAAAGGTTGGGTTTGGTTCCTGTGTCTAATATTTTAGATTTGGCTACTCAGGAGAACTTTTTTTAAAGCCTTTTTTTAAACCAAGTACCTATCTAAGTTGCTTTTTTTTTTTTTTTTGGTCTCATTGGAAACGCTGCCATGGCAAAGGTGATTATCATATATTATGGAGCACTAAGTTGGCATTACTTAATTGTCTTTGAAGCTATTTACAAGTTGCTTACATCTGAAGAGAAAGCTAAAGGAATAACTGCTTGCTTTCTTTTTAGAAATC
Source organism: Aptenodytes forsteri (assembly GCF_000699145.1). Taxonomy (NCBI): domain Eukaryota; kingdom Metazoa; phylum Chordata; class Aves; order Sphenisciformes; family Spheniscidae; genus Aptenodytes; species Aptenodytes forsteri. Next base: position 17,709,655 of record NW_008795695.1, on the reverse strand, counting down.
AAATCAGAATTAATGGTGTAAAATTAAAAGATCAGAATTAGATAAAAGGAAACATTTCTTAGCAGACAAGCAATTAGATAATGGAAAAATGCTTTCTACTGATGAACATGAGTCACCTTCATTAATGGAGTTCAAAAATAAGTTAGATACCTTTCTTGTTGGCTTACTGTACAGGAATATCATGCTCCACACAGAAGGTCGTACCGCATGATCTGAGAGATCTTCTCCAGCTGAATAATCAAAGGCTTTACAAGAAACAGAAATCATTACAGATCAGTGAGTTTTCTTCATTATTGTTCAACTGGAATGTAGTGATTTGCCACAAACACTATTTAAAATAATCTCAGCATCTCTCATTTAGCTAAGTAAGAACTTTTGCAGTCCTTCTACATGAGCTCACTGCTTTCACCCAGATTCCTGACATAAATTAAGGGGTCTCAAACTGTGGTATGTGTATACTACTAGTGGTACTGAGCCAATTACGAAATGGAAAATGGCCTGACATGAAAAGCCTCACCACGCTGCATGCTGCCTGCTACCATCACTGCTTCTAATGGTGAGGGTTTGCAAAAGCAGTCTGCAAAGAAGTTACGGTTTAAATTTAATATGTGGGCGATTCCTGTTATTGACATCTCTTACATTGTAAAAAGTGCTATAATATTCTTCCTAATAACACATACATTTAGAACTAAATATATATATTTAACGAAAAATGGAGTGTTGGAGACTCAAGAAATTTTCCTATTCTTTTTGTTAACTTAGGTTCTAAGTTAACAAGGTTAGGTTAGGTTCTAAGTTAGTGACTTAAAGCCTCTCTGTTAGAAAGAATATGAAAATTGCACAGAATAGTAACATTTCCTTGTGATGACACTGTCATGTTTTTTGTGTGTGTTGTGGTTTAACCCGTTAGGCAGCTAAACACCACACAAGCTGTTCGCTCACTCCCCCCACCCCAGTGGGATTGGGGGAGAGAATCAGAAAAAAAAAGTAAAATTTGTGGGTTGAGATAAAGACAGTTTAATAGGACAGAAAAGGAAGGGAAAATAATAATAACAACAATAACAATAACAA